>NC_072427.2:6307500-6437500 GCF_028878055.3 Symphalangus syndactylus
CATTCTTTCACAGCTTCAGTGTGACAAGAGCAGAAGGAGTCTCTCTTGTTCTCTTGGTGTTTCTGTTCCTCATGGCCAAGGAATGCCTCATGACAAGCTTGGAATGCAGTTGCATGCTTCACTGCCTTACAGTGCGGCTCTTACTCTAGTCATGCAATTCTGAGTCAGCCTGACCCTTTATTGGGTTTGTTAGGAAAAAACCAACAAAACCCTCCCTGAAAACAGGAGGGGGAATAGAATCGTAAATGGAAACTAGGCATTGAAGTGATGCCTCCTCTGTCACTGAGTCCTGAAGAGCTCTTAGAGCCTGTGTGCTGCCTGTCCATAAACAGCCTGCACTCGGCGGTGCAGGAGAGGCAAGGAGAACAGGTACCTTCTGTAGCCAGTGCCATTGGAACAAGGCCCCTGCTCTGGTTGGAACAAGCCAAGGAAATCGCAGGCTGAGAGCCAGGGAAGGGCTCCCTGTACAGTGGCCCTCAAGGTCCTGTTTACCACCTGCAGGGGCCCTTCATCTCCATGATGAAGGCTGAGCCCATCACCAGGTACCACTCATGAGAAGCGGGGACAGGCATGACTCTTCTTTATGAAACCATCAGATCTCATGAGACTTATTCCGTGTCACCAGAACAGCACAAGAAAGAACTGCCCCCATAATTCAATTATCTCCCACCAGGTCCCTCCCATGACACATGGGAATTATTGGAGCTGGATGAGATTTGGGTGGGGACACAGTCAAACCGTATCAGTAGGTCACTCAAGGACAGCAGTGGACAAGATTGGCTCTGTAGTTAAACCTGCATTCAAATCTTGCTTGTCCACCAGTGTCCTTGAGTGACTTACTGATACAGTTTCGCTGTGTCCTCACCCACATCTCATCTAGCTCCAATAATTCCTATGTGTCATGGGGGGGACCTGGTGGGAGGTAATTGAATTATGGGGGCAGTTTTTTCCTGTGCTGTTCTGGTGATAGGGAATAAGTCTCATGAGATCTGATGGCTTTATAAAGAGGAGTTCCCCTGCAGAAGCTCTCTCTGGCCTGCCACCATGTAAGATGTGACTTTTCTCCTCTTTGCCTTCTGCCATGATTGTGAGGCCTCCCCAGCCATGTGGAACTGTCAGTCCATTAAACCTCTTTTCCTTTATGCCCAGACTCTGGTATGTCTTTATTAGCAGTATGAGAATAGACTGATACACTTACCTAATATCCCCTGCTCTGTTTTCTCATCTGGAAAATGGGGATAATAGTATCTAGGGTTGTTGTGAGGGTTAAAGGGGATGACTAATCACACTCATTAGGATGACTACTTTCATTTCATTTTGTTTTGTTTCGTTTTTCTTTTCTTTCTTTTTTTTTTTTTTTTGAGATGGAGTCTTGCTCTATCACCCAGGCTGGAGTGCAGTGGCAGGATCTCAGCTTACTACAACCTCTGCCTCCTGGGTTCAAGCAATTCTCCTGCCTCAGCCTCCCACATAGCTGGGATTATAGGCGTGCACCATTACGCCTGGCTAATGTTTGTATTTTTAGTAGAGATAGTGTTTGACCATGTTGGCCACACTGGTCTGGAACTCCTGACCTCAGGTGATCCACCCTCCTTGGCCTCCCAAAGTACTAGGATTACTGGCATGAGCCATGGCACCCAGCCAGAACGATCACTTTCAAAACCAGAAATAACAAATGTTGGCGAGGATGTAGAGAGATGGGAACCGTTGTGCACTGCTGGTGAGAATGCAAAATGGTGCATCTGCTATGGAAAACAGTATGGTAGTTTATCAAAAAATTAAAAAATATGATTCAGGAACTCTACTTCTTGATACACACCCAAAAGAATTGAAAGCAGGGACTCAGATATTTGTACATCCATGTTCATAGCAGCATTATTTACAATAGCCAGGATGTGGAAACATCCCAGGTGTTGATAGAGAGGTGAGTGGATAAACAAAAATGTGGTCTATCTACACAATGGAATATTACTCAGCCTTCAAAAAGGAAGGAGATACTGACACATGCTATGATACGGATGAACCTTGAGGACATTATGCTGAACGAAATAAGCCAGCCACAAAATGATGAATACTGAATGATGCCACTCACTTGAGGCACCTAAAGTAGTCAGATTCATGGAGACAGAAAGTAGGATGGCAGTTGCCAGGAGCTGAGGAACGTGGTAATGGGGAATTTGTGTTTAATGGGCAGAGTTTTTTTAGTTGAGGAAGGTGAAAGTTCTGTAGGTGGACAGTGTGATGGTTGTACAACAGTGTGAAGGTGCCTAATGCCACAGAACTGTACACTTAAAAACAGGTAAGATGTACATTTTATGTTATGTATACTTTCCATAATTTTTTAAAGAAGTAAGAGGACAGAGGGAGCAGTGTTGTGAATTTTATTTTCTATCACTTCTTTGAGATTTTGTCTAAGAAAAATGATCGGGATGGGAGAAGGACAATTCCCAGCAAAGGGGCTCCTCCTGCCTTCTCCCCTGGGAGGTGAGGGAGGAGTGATGAGACACAAATAGCGCAGGGTTTGAGGGTGGTGTGTGCAGGATGGGGAGGAGAGGTACCGCCCAGGATGGGAGAGGCTGCAGTGTGTGGGAGAGGATGGAGAGAGGAGGGGGCATTTTAAGGAGTGTCACCAGGGGGTGAATTAGAGCCCTTTGAAATGTTCTTAAGGACATGCAAGTAGAGGTTAAGGTGCCTTTGCAAGTGTCTTTGTTGGTTGCTAGGCTATGCATCTTTGGCTTAGACTCCAGGGCCAGATTGGACCATGCGGGCACTGAGACTTACTGAAGTTACCGCTGATGTTTTTGGACAACGGACAGTCCTCATTTGCATCTGGCATTAAAATCACCGCTTTAGAGTTGAGCCAAATAGTTCATTTTCCCAGTGACTGCTCAGCCACTGGACTCACAGTGTAAAGAGCAAGGTCAGTCATGCCGAAGCCATTGCAGTGCTTAGAATTAACCACAAGGGCAGGATGCGAGTGACCCTCCAGAGTCAGAACTGCAATTTGAGGGAGAATGTTTGTTTGTAGCTTGCATATTTCAGGCAGTCCACCAGGCTCCTGTGGTCTTTGTGAGTTCATTAATTTGAAGAACCTTAACCCTCCCTTGTGAAATCTTGAGTTGGCTCTGAGTTTTTAACCTCAATTTATACAGATATGCAGCGTAAGTGCTTCAGGAATGGGAAAGAAGGTTATGTCAGGGCAATCTGTTGGTCTGCTCTACCACATACTGAATCTGGGCCTGGCTACTATTTAGGACTTCAGTTTAAGCAACTTCGGAATTACTGGCATAGACGACTTGGATTAGAAATTCCTAACAAGTGCTGTTGTGAGAGGAAGCTTGACTGATGTATAGAAAAGGGCTGAGTCATGGTTAGACAAGAACTGAATCATGATTAGGAAACACCTGAGTCATGGTTAGGTGAGCTGAGTCAAGGTTTGGAAAGGGCTGAGGGCCAAGGGACTGCCCTCTGCCTGGTGGAATGGGAGTGGAAGTTATATGAGCTATTTCTAGGCCCAGCCCAGCATCCATGAATGGCACCTGGGGGGTCTTTGTCCATTGGCCGACTGGCTAAGGTTGTCCACAGAACTGGCAGCCATGGCCCCTGAAACATCGGATGTTACACGAGTGAGAAGTAAGTGTGTTGAGACACTGAGATTTGAGGCTTTGTTTGCTAAAGAAATCACTGCAACGATCAGAAGTGCTACTGTGTGTATCTACAAGATCCTGCCCTTGAAATACTTTGAGGTCTCAAAGCGTTGAAGACTTCCATTCCTGTGGGGACTAAGAAGACAGTGGCACTATCTCTACGTTCAGGCTTAAAGAACAACTTTGGCAGGTGACCTGCCAGGGTGTGGTGGAATGAGGGGTAGAGCCAGAATCTTGAGTTATTTTTACTGAAGAATTAAAAAGTAGTTTTGGACTTCTAAGGGAATAAAATTTAACTTCTTCCTCCACCCATATTAGATTCATTGGCTGGGACCCTGAAAATTAGACTGACAGGAACAGCAAAAAAAAGCCAGATTAGGCCAGGTGCAGGGGCTCACTCCTGTAATCCCAGCACTTTGGGAGACCAAGGTGGATGGATCACAAGGTCAGGAGTTCGAGACCAGCCTGACCAACATGGTGAAACCCCGTCTCTACTAAAAATACAAAAATTAGCTAGGCTTGGTGGCGGGCACCTGTAATTCAAGCTACTCAGGAGATTGAGGCAGGAGAATCGCTTGAACCTGGGAGGTGGACGTTGCAGTGAGCTGAGATCCTGCCACTGCACTCCAGCCTGGGCGACAGAGCAAGACTCCATCTCAAAAAAGAAAAGCCAGATTAACAAGAGAAAAACAAACAGAAGTTGAGTATGAGCTGGGAGCTCTCAGCAATGAGGAACACAGAGGGGTGGTTAGAACTTGGGCTTATACCGCATCTTGACAAAGAATAATACATCCTTAGAAGTGACAAGATGAAAGGAAAGGACTGAGTTCTGGGTGGCAGATTGTGGGAAGGTCAGCTGTGGGGGAACTGATGGAAGATGAAGGCTCATTACTTGAGTTTGTCATGCAGATTCCTCGGGTGCCCTCTGGACTGATGAGGGTCTGGGGTTGTCTCCAGTGATTAACTTCCGTTCTTTCTGGTAGAGGAGTGAGGGGAGCACCTTTACAAACTCATGTCTTGCTCTTTGGCAGAGAGTGGGAGGACAGAAAGCTTTCTTGTACCTGCTTCTTCTCCATTGCTTTCAGCTCAAAATAATCCTTTGGCCACAGTGGCATATGTTGCTACCCTTCAGCCTTTGCTGTGGTCTTGGAACACATTCCTGACATTGCTGAAAGCATCTGGGGCCGAGGAGGAAGCAGCAGCAGAGAGATTGCTGCTCCTTGAGAACAGGACTCACTTAGGTATGGGGACTGGAAAGGTGCCTGCAGCTCCGGTCTCTGGTGGCAGTCTGGGTGCTGACCAGCAGCTTCCCAGTCTCCATTAAGGGCCAGAGCCAGCCTTGGGCTTGAGGTGTGGGGCCCAGGGCCCCTCCTGAGCAGCAACTGGGCACAGGAATGAGTACAGTGATGACTGGACCCCCCGCGCTGATCCCGGTACATGTGGAGCAGGCTCCCTGATCTGCTGCACAGCCTGGATTGTTGGGGTTGGGCACACTCTGGCTTTGCTGTGACTGAGGGAGAGACAGACATCTGGTTGCAGGACATCAGGTAAAGGTTTTCACCTGGAGACCACCTCCTCCTTTACTGGCTGAGGGTGGAGGGTGATCCAGAAGGTGGCGGGGGGGTGCACATCTTTCCCCAGAGGGCTCACCATCCCTCCACTCCAGGAGTTGTAAGGCCCTGATGGAATTCCCACCTGACTTCTTTGTCAAATCAACTGCATAGGAGTGGCATGTGTCCATGTCCACCTTCCTCCTGGCCACACTGTCTCCCTTCTCTCTGAAGTGCCCTGGACCGTGCTCCAGTAGCACCAGGCAGCTAGGGGAGCCTGGTGGCTCATTAGACGTCAAAGCATGGCAAGAGGCCAGCCTCCATGGTTCCAGAGCCCGTCTCCAGCACTTCCTCCTGCAATGCTGGACAGAGACCCCATTCTTGTTGCTTCCACAAAGGGTAGCCTCTTCGTGCCGCTCCCTGTGCTCAGGGGTGTCCACACAGTCCAGCATCTCACAGGCCTGGGAGCAGTGCCGAGATCTACACCTTCTTCTCCGTTAGCCTTGGAAAGCTGAAGAGCGTTGCTTTCAGCAGGGTCGACTACGGTATCCCTGCACCATTCATTATTGACAGGTAGGAACGACCACAACCAACACCGCTCCTCATCCCGTGCTTGCGAGAGTGATGAAACTGAGACTGAGAACAGCCACCATTTGCTGAGAACTTCATGGTCTTGGGTCATTTAATCTGCACAACCCTATGCGGGAGGTGCTGCTGTTCTTTCCATTTTGCATATGGGAAAACTGAGGTGCAGAGAGGGAGATGTCTTGCCTGAAGGCGCACAGCTTATAAGCAGCAAAGCTAGGCTCTGACACCAGGCAGTTGGGTTACAGTCTTTTCTTTCTCACATTTCTTTTTCTTCTTTTTTTTTTTTTTTTTTTTTTGAGACGGAGTCTCACTTTGTTGCCCAGGCTGGAGTGCAGTGGCGTGATCTTGGCTCACTGCAACCTCTATCTCTTGGGTTCAAGTGATTCTCCCACCTCAGTCTCCCGAGTACCTGGGGTTACAGGCACACATGCCTGGCTTTTACATTTTTAGTAGAAACAGGGTTTCACCTGTTTCAGGTTGGCCAGGCTGGTCTTGAACTCCTGACCTGTTAGTATTCTGTCCTCCTGGGCCTCCCAAAGTGCTGGGGATTACAGGTGTGAGCCACCACGCCCTGCCTTTCTCACTTTTCCATAGCATTTTAAGTGAGGTATCATTATTCCTGTGAGCAGATGGGGAAACTGAGGCTCTAAAAGAATACATTTCTTGTCTGAGATTATGTCACTTGTGAGTGACAGAGCTGGGATCAAACTGACTCACAGCAAAGCCTGAGGGCTTAACTCTGGTCTCGTCTGCCAGACCTGTGCCCATTCATTTTGTTCTTGGCAGGTATTAAATTCCCATCGTTGCTTTTACCCTGTGTTTTCTCCTTTGCTGCGTCCATCACAGGTTCTGTGTTCAGGATGGATCTTTGTCCTCACCGACATTCTGCTTTTCCATCATTCATACTCAGTAAAACTCTGTTGAGTGCCTACTGTGTGCCAGGCCGTGCTCCAGCCCTGGGGACACTCAAGGCACCAAGCAAAGGCCCTTGCTCTTGTGGGGTGATGTTTTAGTGGAGGGGATGCAACTCGTGAAGTCAGTAAGTACACTCTAGAGTGTGGATGGAGGCCGGTGATAAAGGGAACATGGAAAGCAGATAAGAGGGGTAGGAAGTGGAGGGGCTGGGACCCGAAATTATACCTGGAGTGGCCAAAGGCTTTGCTGAGAAGGTGACATTTGGACATTACACTCATTTGCAACCCGTTTGCAGGCCAGGGCCATTAGAAGTGTTGAAGTTGCCTACGCCAACACTATTAATTTCTGTGAGCAAAGGAAGAGTCCCCACCATGGACAGCCAGGATGAGTCTCTGTCCCACAGAGGGAGCAAGCTGGATACCCCTAGGCCCACTCCGTCTTTGCTTCTTTTTTGCAGGGCTCCTAATCAGACCTGGATCTGAGTCTTCCTTCTGCCATTTCCTTGACCTTGGGCAAGTCACTTAAGAGACTTAATGTTGGCCGGGTGCAGTGGCTCACACCTGTAATCCCAGCACTTTGGGAGACTGAGGCAGGTGGATCACCTGAGGTCAGGAGTTTGAGACCAGCCTGGCCAACATCGTGAAACCCTGTATCTATGAAAAATATAAAAATTGGCCGGGCGGGGTGGCACGTGCCTATAATTCCAGCTACTTGGGAGGCGGAGACAGGAGAATTGCTTGAACGTGGGAGGCGGGGGTTGCACTGAGCCGAGATCGCACCACTGCACTTCGGCCTGGGTGACAGAGCGAGACTCTGTCTCAAAAAAAAAAAAAAAAAAGAAAACAAAAAAACAAAAAAAACTCTCAGTGTTCCTCCTTTCCCACCTTGTGTATTGAGACAGCAGTGTCTTCCCCACAGGACTGCAGTGAGGCTTGCCCATCGAGCCCCTCCCGCACAGTGCCTGCTCTGGGAATCTCGTCCTTGTGTCCGCTCAGCCTGCCCCAGGACATCATGCCCAGCCACCTCTTCCTGTTGCCGTGTGGATCTCCTGGGGAGGGTGCCAGGACAGAGCTGCTCAGCCAGGGCAGGGCTGGGGCTTCCCAGGGGTGAGTCCTAATGTAGGCAAAGGTGGAGAGGTGAGACCCCAAAAAGCAGTTAAAGCAAAACGCAGAAGCCCAGGGGCCTGAGGCTCACGGAAGGAGAGCCTCCTGCTTGTCTGGTGCTGTACTCACACCTCAGCCTTCACACGGAGTCGCCTCCTGTAGGCGCCAGTTCCCAGATGAAGGCGCTGAGGCTGGGCTCCTCACCAAGCTGCCCAGTGACATGGTGGTGGAGCTGGGAGGAGCCCAGCTGGCCTGACACCCCAGTTAGGCTTGTGCTGAAAGGGTGAGATGATGCAGGGGCAGGGTTGTGGGGGCCGAGGAATCCGGCTTTGCAGCTTCAGATTTGAGTCCGAGGATCGTGGGAGCTACTCTAAGTGAGCTGATCTCATGTTGGGCAGAGATGAGAGGGGAATTGAAGCTGGGAACCATGGGCTTCAGCCGTAGAGTTCCCTCCTGTGACAGACCCATTCCTGGCTCTGTTTTGGGGGAAGAGGAGAGGGAGCGTGGAACAGGTAGGCGGTATTTCTTCCTTTTTCTTTAGAGTCAGGAGTCTCACTCTGTTGCCCAGACTGGAGTGCAGTGGTGCAGTCATAGCTCACTGCAGCCTCGACCTCCTGGGCTCAAGCAATCCTCCCACCTGAGCCTCCTGAGTAGCTGGGACAAGAGGCACACACCACCATGCCCAGCTAATGGCTAATGTTTTTATTTTATGTAGAAACAAGGTCTTATTTCCCAGGCTGGTCTCAACCTCTTGGCCTCTAGTGATCCTCCTGTCTCAGCCTCCCAAGCTGCTGGGATTTCAGGAGTGAGCTACTGCTGTTTTTTTTGTTTGTTTGCTTGTTTGTTTTTTTTTTGTAGAATAAAGATTTAAAGAGGGTCCATGTTAGCTGTTCAGTGTTAGTAAGAGGGCTTTGTAGATTTGCATGCCTCTGGATCACTTGGAGGACTCCTTTAAACATAGCCGGCTGGACCTCACCCCAGACGTTTGCATTCGGTGGGCCTGGGGAGGGCTCTGGATGCTGCTGGTGCTGGTGTGAGGACCATACTCTGAGAAGCCCTGCCTTGTTGTGCTGGGGGTCTTTTCTTGTTAGGGTTTTTTTTTTTTTTTTTAATGTCATGGGTGACGTGAATATAGGGCAGCTCTCTCAGTGTTTACTGTCATTTCATGATTACTTGTGCAAATATTGTAAACATTTACTTTTTTACAAAAAGCAGTGATGATGGAAATTTCCGAGTTAACTTCCTGTGTTCTCTTGCTCTGAGTCTGTGCAACTCTGGCGTCTGACCCAAATTAGGGATGGTGATTGAGTGACTGGGGACTGTGGATGTCTGTGATCATTAGGGTATTTATTGACTGTCATGCAGGGAATCGGATTTGCCCCAAAGGTTCAGCCACCTCATCAGATTTTCCTTAAACTTGATGTTGGTATTTAAGAGAGGCAGTTGTGGTTTTGAGCCTGGCCCCTGGCCTGGTTCAGATCCCAGCTCTGCTGCCTAGTACAGCCTGGGCAGTTACTTGTCCTCATGTTTCCATTTCCTGATCTGTGGATTGAAGGTAATAGAATGAGGTAGTGTAGGTAAAGGACTCAGAACTCATAATAAATGCTCTATCAGCACTGGCTATGTCGTTCTTGTTTCAGTGCCCCTTGGCACCTTTTGATGTCAGAGAGGGCCCTGGAAGTTCTCTGCAGTGGTGTCTGGGAAGAGAGCTCCCTGAAGTGAATGGTTCTCAAAGGGTGTTCCCAGACCACAGCATCAGCAAAACCTGGGAAGGTATGAGGAATGCACATTCTCAGCTTCCTCGGGGTCCTTCTGGGTCAGAATCTCTGAGGTGATGCCGAGCATCTGTGCTTTAGCAAGCCTTCTGGAGATTCTGACACACGCTTCATTTTGAGAACCACTGATCTGAGTCTTGATGGGCAGCACCTGAGACAGGGGGCATGGACGACACCCGAGAGACAGGAGGGCTCAGCTCTACTGGCCGCACGTGTGTGCATGGTGTGGGGTGGTGGGGAGGTCAGTCTGGGGAGGACCTTTGCATGCCCAGGAAGACCAGGTGCCCAGCAGCTGTGTAAGTAACCAGGGGGCCAGCACTGCACAGGCCTGGCCTGCCACCAGCCCTACTGATTTTCTTCCCAGAACAAGCATGACGCATGGCTTTTCTAGCACATGGAATGCTGGTCACACCACTGCTGACAGAAAAGGCTTCTGATAAAGGCCACTTCTCCCTTCCATTTCTCCCCCTGAGCCCCTCCTGCATCCTATCTCATCATGGGCCCGCGTCTGCCTTGCTGTTCTCGAATCGCTGCGGCAGGAGGCATGGCCCAGCACTCTTTTCCCTCTTCCAGTGGCATTCTGGGGTTTTATTCCGTGAACATAATTACCTTGTTTTTCTTTTTAAGCCAATTCAGCTTATTCATGCTTCTTCCTTCATGTTCCCGCTGCCTTTCTCTTATTTGGTTGCACAATATTCCAGATATTTTCTATTGTCTCCTCTACTCCGTGGTTACAAAATCAAACAGGACAAAACAGCTGTGCATAGGCTGTGGAGGGGGCGCCTTGGGAGAAGCTGGGGTGGCCCCTTCGTTTCCACCCTGGCTCAGCTGCTGATTAAATGGAAGGTTTCCCAGAGAGGCAGCAGTCAGAGGAGCGGTCGGGGAGTCCCTGGGGCTGCCTTATGGGCTGGTTGCAGCGTTTCCTCTGCCACAGAGCTGCGAATGCCAAGATAAACAGAAGTTTTGAGATAAAGTGGAAACCCCAGGAGGTTTTCATCCTAGAAGAGGAAGCAATAAGACAGTCACTGTGTTGGGCCAAGGAGTCGTTTTCCCCCAAACCCAGCTTTGCACACCCTGTGTGGGAAAGTTGGAGGGAATTGGAAAAGCAGGGATTATGGATGGGGCCAAGGAGACAGGTCGCAGAGTGCAAGAAGGGGCTTGTAGAGGCAGCTGGTTCTGCTCCTTCCCAGTACGTGACTGTGGACCCGTGTCCTTCATCTTCCTTATTGGTGGCATCAGGACTGGACCACCACATGCCAGGCGGTGTCCTGGGGATCAAATGTGGAACGAACGTAAAGCATTTGGCACAGCGCCTGCCTGCCTGCCTCGTGGAAAACGGTGGCTGTGAGTTTTATCAGCTCTTTCTAGTAGTTGACTGGCTGTTGTATTGTCTTTGTTTCTGAAGATGCCCGATACACACTTCTAATTCATCTGCAACGCCTGCCCACTCTACCTTCAAAATACATTCTCCATCAGACCTCTTCGAAACACACCGGCCGTTCCTCCCATGGTCCAGGCCTGTGCTGCCCTTGCCTGCTGGGTCCTCCTCCCTGCCACAGAGCTTCCTCTTCAACAGTTTTTTCTTACATGACAGGCCGAGGGTTACTTTTAAACCATAAACCAGATCATGTGGGTTCCCTGCTCAAAATCTTCTAACAGCTTCTGAAGACACTTAAGATAGAATTGACAGACCAGTGGGGCGCCCAGGACACGTGGCCCAGGGTTCTCCTGCCGACCTCTCTTCCTGGTGCTCTCCCCCGGCAGCCACATCTGCCTCAGCCTCCTCCTTCCCTTGCCAAGCTCGCCTCCATCTCCAGCCTGGCACCCATTCTTCCTGGGCCTGGCACAGTCTCCCCCTGACATGTCCATAGCTCACTCTCTTCCCACCTTTAAGTCTCTGTTCCAGAGCATCTCCTCAGAGAGACAGAAGCGGCCTTTCCATTTAGTTCTCAGTTATTACTGGATATTGCATGTTTCTCTGTCCTTTGCCTGTGTAATGGGAACACAGACCCAGTATCTTCACACCCCCACTGTGTTCCCATCGACTGCACATGAGAGATGCAATGAATTTTATTAATACAACTGATTTCACTAATTAAAACGTTTAAACATATTTTTTGAGCTAATAAAACTTGCCCATCTACCCTGTAATGGTGTTTGGAGAGATGAAGGACTCAGGACACACTGCTAGGGAATTTCCAGTTCCATTTATGACTCCAGTTCACTGTCTTAAAAAAGGGCGACTTATATCACTTTTCAGTGAGTTAATCTTCTGTACTTTTTTTTTTTTTGAAATGGAGTTTCACTCTTGGTGCCCAGGCTGGAGTGCCATAGCACGATCTTGGCTCACTGCAACCTCTGCTTCCCAGGTTCCAGCGATTCTCCTGCCTCAGCCTCCTGAGTACCTGGGATTACAGGCGTCTGTCCCCACGTCCGACTAATTTTTTGTCTTTTTAGTAGAGAGAGGATTTCACCATGTTGACCAGACTAGTCTGGAACTCCTGACCTCAGGTGATCACCATCCTTGGCTTCCTAAAGTGCTGGGATTACAGGCGTTAGCCACCGCGCCCGGCCTCTTCCGTACCATTTAACACCCTTTTTTATCGTGCAGTAGGTAGAGGAACCTCAGATTCAACCCATATTTGTTGAATACCTCAATACTCTCCCTTTAAAAACTGAAATTGGGCAGTGGACCTTGGAGATTCACGGCGTTCTTCCTCTGGGGTGGAGTGTGAGATGGCCTCTGCCTGTGAGACCTGCTGCAGTGGAATCGATCTGCGCCGCCTCCAACCGAGACCTGAAGACGCAAATTCCATGGTGTCGGTGCGAAGAACTGTGAGGAGGCAGTGAGAGGAGGGCCCGGGCAGGCTGTCCCACATGGGCCAAATGGCCGAGTCACTCCTGCTATTCAGGAAATAGGCTCGGTGGGGTCACATAACTTGTCCACTGACACAGAGAGGAAGACTTCAGTTCTGGTGACTTGGTGTCCTGCACTTCCCAACAGAGCCCTTTGTGGCTGCCCAACGTGAGACCTTCATTGCCGTCAAAAGGAGGGGAAGGGAATAGCCGATTGGGCATCCACGTCCCACCAGCGTGTTTCACGTTAAGAAGAAGGTGGGTTTACTGGGAGGATGTGTCACCTCTGTGCATGACTTGATGTTAGTCTGGGAACACCAAGTGTCCATTCCGTGTCTGGCGCTATTTTCGTCTCCATCAGGCTTTCAGAGCCCAGTGATGATGGGTCCATACCCGGGACTGGAACCTCGCCTCTGCCTTGAGGGGAAGGAGAGGACTTGGGGAGGTGCTGGCAGGGGGAAGCCTACCTCCCACCCTGACTCCATGCTGCAGGCAGGTGTCCTGCCTGGGTGGATTGGCTTCCACTGCTAGGCCAGGGTTAGCCTAGCTCTGGTGAGGAAAGTTCTCCGTTCTGAGGCTTGTAATGAAATCTGGAGCTGCCTCCAGCCAGGTATCCCCAGCCCAACCCGATTTTTCTGCCTATCTTATTGTGAGTGTAAATTTCTTTATTACTTCAGCTGAGGGAAAATAGGTCTTGACCCTAAGACAATTCAAGTGGGGGCAAGGTCGCCTTGATTCATTTTTGTTACTCTATTAAGTTCTAGAGTAAGTATAATTCACAAGTAAAATGAAGGTTCAGGAATTAAATGTGGAGACTAAGAATGATGCCAAGATTTATTCTATGTCTGTGCTCAGCCCAAATTGGGCTCAAAAGGAAGAAAAAGGATGAGGAATTACTACACATCATTCGCTTCTCCTGTGATGGCTGTAAGATTACCTAATACAATCAGGGGTGAATCTGAGGCCAGAAAATGCAAACCCAAAGCCCAGAAGGAGGTAACAGACCATCGAGGCCCTTTTGGACAAGATTGAGCGAGTTCAATTAAAACTGCACCTGACCAGCCAAGTAGGTGATTCCAAACTCCCTCCTGCCCTAAGAAACCTTGGACACACCAGGAAATTACACATTGTGTGACATCAGCTTGGGAGAAGGCCTTTTTATCCCAAGTCTGATCAGCTTCTGTAACACTTAGAAAAATAATTTGATTACAGGCGGTCAGTGGAGAAGGAAACAGATCACAGTCAGGATCCTGGCCAGGATTCTTTTCTTCCCCATTCATGGTCCCTCTCAGGCCAGCGAATGGGAGGTGCTGGTTGTTTCTGTAGGAAGGCAGTTATTGCCTGTGGAGTTCCAGTGGCTGGTTTATGAAATAAGAAGCTTGTGCACACTGGGAATTGTCTTTAAAGAAATGAGAATTAGCCAGAAAGTTAGATGTAGGGGTCATTGCCAAGAGGAATTACACTGAAGCCTCAATTAAAATTTCCACTGGATTATCTGATAAGTAGTTGTGCCTTTGGTGTTTTATTGTCTTTGACAAATGGCATGAGTTCAGAATTCGAAGCAACGTAGGCCATAACATAACATGATCCTGAAAATAACGAGGCTCACCATTGCTAGATACAGACTACTTAAATTCCCTGATGGAAGTATTTATTTTGAAGACTGCTTTGGATTATCTCCCTCCCAGGATGTGCAGGCGCTCTCTGTGTTTTGATGGAGTTGCCAACTTCACAATTCCTATTGGTGCCAACAGAGTTCTCAGCACCAGGTGGAAAGGGTGGCTGCCTTCCAAGACATACCTTGCTTTATTGCTAATCCCTCTGTGTCCTCCCCCGTGGGTTGTTCTTGTCCCCTGGCTGCTGAGAGACAGAGTGATGGCTTCCTCATCGGGTCCCCAGGCAGTCCCGACACCTGTGTCAGGAGGTGTTTGATATCAACAGTGGACTTTGCTTCTCCTGCTAAGATATGTTTCCAAAGCTAGGTGTGTGTGTGTTTAAATTCATTTTTATAATTATCTTTCTTCCAGGTATTGTCATTACCTATTGGTGCCTTCATTTAAACAATAAATGCTTTCATTCAAAATGCAGTACTTCTTAAGCTTTTGCTGAGTGATTGAACCTGAAAAAAATGTTAAATACCAGTCACTGCCATCTCAACCCAGTGGTCAGGCCTGAGATGGCTGTTACGAAGATGCCTCAGGACAATTAGACTTTTCAGGAACTTTTCGGCTGTCATGCCATTGCAATTTGCAGACCGTCCCAGTCTAACCCTGTTTCCTCCACCCCTTGGTCTCCTTGCACCATTGCTGGCCTCAGATCCCTCCTTGCTGTGAGGTTTGGAATTAGCTCATGTGTCTATGGTGTGGATGACTTCTCCTCCAACTCCTTACCAGCCAGCATCTGGAAAGAGTTATACACAAGAATCTGTTACTGTCTAGCCTGCCCTCAGCCCTGGACGCGCAACTGATGTGGAGACCCACTGGGCACTCTGTAGAATGTGGAGCTCTCTTTGAAGGTACCACAAAGATGATAGGGGTCTGCAAGTGTGGCTTTGGTGCACCGTGGGTGTCATTCGTGATGTGTTTGTGCTCTTCTGCAAGCCCAAACTGCGGAGAAAGTTTAACTGAGAAAACCACTTATTCTGAGTTGTCTTCTCAGTTACTATGCCCCTGGTTATGTTTAAGTGCCCAGTGTTGGTTATGCTCATGCAGCTTGGCCAGGAAGCTTCTAGGACTTCAGCATGGGCTGGGTGGTCGGCGGTGGGGGCAGAGTGAGTTGGAGCTAGTTGACGTGCTGTGGATGCATCCTCCGTGGCTGTGAGGGAGGCCAACAGAGGCAGGCTTTCGCCACACTGATTGTCGCAGGTGACTGTGTGGCAATTTCCTTCTGGTCAGGGAAGGTGCTGTGGCCTTTCATCTTGGCTCTGTGTCCACCTGCTCCCTGGAACTCAATACTTCATCACTGCAAGAGAGTTGGCCTTGCGTTCTCTGTCTACACTTCAAAGGAAGATGTTTGCATTTGGTCGGGGAGAGGGAACTTTGCAGTTAGTTCTCCTGAGGCTCTGTGGGTGTTTTGTTGTGGGAGGAGGGGTGTCAGCATCTTCAATGGATCATGTGACCTTTGAGTGGTTGCCTCTGGGACATCATATGATTCTTTGAGGTCAACAGAGGGTGGGTTTTTTGGACTGCAGCCAGGAGGCTGAGGCCTGTTCAGTTTAGCAGGACCAGCCTTGTGGTTCTCAATCCAGAGAGAAGACTTCCTGAATGTGAAGTGAGCATCCAGGTCAACAGGCAGAACCACCGTGCATCAGAGAACAGAAGCCACTGAAGTAAGAGTGATTGTCCCATGGACCAAGACATCAGCAGAGATTTGTAAGGCAGGAATTTGCAAGGGAAGGCATCAGCAACACTCATGTTTCATGTCAGAGTTGCAGGGCAGGATATAAGATAACAGGCCTGGGAGTCCAGTCGATGGTCACTTCTGTCAATGTGTGGGGAGTGGGTGGGGAGAAGAGCTACATAGGAGGGAGAGTGATTCATAGCCTGAAACCATCTTTGTGTCCTATTTGCAAGCTGTTGGGTTGTGCAGGACTTAAAGCTGCGTTGGCTCCTCAGCACCTGCAGTGTCAATGGTGAGCTACTCTGTTGGGGTCTTCCGGGCTACTCCGTAAGAACCATCTTCCCCTCCCAAGCTTGGAGCCAGTGGTAGTCACAGTATCTGTGAGCGTTACTGCCAAGGTAGCTGATTGGAGAAAGAGGCCCAAGTGTCACTGAATGTTTCACCTAAGAATGATCCAATTGCTCCCTGAAATTTAACGGAAGCACTATCCAACTTCTCTTCTGCAACTGCCATAGACAGGGCTGCAGGGCAATGGCCCCCTCGTAGAGGCAGGTGACACTGTGGGTGGTGAGCCCACCCCAGGGCCCCATCCTCCCACAGGTAGGCAGGGAGAGCTGGGGTTGGGGGGCTAGTGAGCGGGCCAGCTCCTTCCCCCAGACCATAGGACAGACAAGTCGCCTGCCCTTGCCAGGCAGAGCATTGCTGTGGCAGACCTCACTCTGCATGGAAACACGAGGGGTAGAGAATAGGAGTTCTCCAAGAGTGTGCCAAGTGTGGCATTTGACGTTTCATGCCCTCACCTGCCTGTGTCTGTTCAGCACTCTCTCGTGGTCTCTCACATGTCCACTTGGGCTAGGTCTGTGTCCTCGTCCTGCCCTAAATGTACCTGCTCATTCTCACCCTCGAGTTTTCCTTTTCCCCTCGGTCCAATCCCTCTTTCAGTTAGTTCATTAATGCACTAATTGATCAATAATGAATTCAGCAGTGTTCATGAGCATCTGTACCTGTCAGGCTTTGAGTGTGGTACTAGTATTACAGTGATGTGCAAAGCAGATGAGATTCCTGCCTTCAGAACACTTACAGTCTAATTAGAGTGACAGACGTAAAAGAACTCGTCATGCAAATAGATACGATGATAAACTGGGCCGGGTTTCTTGAATGCAGAGGTCACAGCGCTGGATGGTGTCAGAGACGGTTCTGAGGGCTTTTGGAGATGGTGACATCAAGGCTAGGATCTGAACTGTGAGAAGGAGTCAGCCATGTGAAGATTTCGGGAAAGAGCTTGTAGGTGAGGAGATGGCCTCTCCTGAAAGCCCAGAAGCAAGAAAGAGTTTGGAGCATTTGAGGAACGCAAAGGAGGCCAAGTGGTGAGAAATAAGGCAGGGCCGTATCTGCAAGGCCTTGAGGGCTCTGTAAGGTGTCGTGGATTTTATCTGAGTGTAGGGGTTCATCGTCAAAGAGCTATGGGCAGAATGACGTGGCCATGTTTACTTCAGTGGGGGCAAGGTCAGGAATGAAAGCAGTTGTTCTAAGATAACAGTGGGTGTGGAAGCTATTGCTAGTTGTGGACTTAGCAGCCATGCCCCTCTCTTAATACATTGCTGGGCTGTGTGCCCACCCTCAGGTGATGAAGCCAGTCATGACAGTCCATTCCTTTTCCTGGATAATCACTTATCTGGTCTCCCTTGCAGCAGTGGCTGTGCAATCCCACTTAGCCCAGGGAAATCTAAGCAAAGGCCTGCTGGCAGCCTCAGAGAAAGGTTTTCCACCCTGGGAAGCTACTGTGTGAGGATAGTGCTTAGGGCTTCTGCAGCTGTCTCAGGACCATGAGGGAAAGGCCAGGAGGGCCACAGATCTGCCCATCCAGCGCTGTGCCATCACTGGGCTACCTAATCAATCCAGGGCCGCCTGCCTCTCCAGACTTCTGTGTTGAGCAATGGGGTCTCCTCTCTGATTAAACCATTGTTTTCTATTACTTGCAGCCAAGTGCACAGTCATTTAGGGGAGATAAGAGTGGGTGGATCTGAGATCTCCATACTGACATGACTTAGTAATGAATTGGAGGTGGAATGGGGAGGATTGGAGGGGGTAGTGAGGATTTCTGCTGTTTCCTGCATGGTGGGTGGGAAAGACAGAGGATCTCAGTTTTGCTCCCAGCAGAATAGACAGTGATTATTTGGGTTGAGGTGAACCTGCTTTGATTTGGAGCTGGGCCCCAGTCTGAGGTTTGACTTTAGCCTGTGAGAAATCCAGGTGGAAGTGTTAAGGAGATGGCTGAAACACAGATCTGGATTTGAACAGCGAGATCTGGCTGAGGGGGCACTTGGGGTTCATCATTGCTCAGAGGTGGGGCCTGAGGCCGTGGGCAGGGATTCATCATGGTGGGAGAGAGGAGAGCCAGGAGAGGGACAGGTGGGAACAGCCCCTGCTTTTCTTGTTCTGCCCAGTATCTTTATTTTAGTGTCTTTTGAAATGATGGACGTCATATATTTGTCACTTAATTGCATCAAATCACAAATATTAGGCTGACTCACATGAAATTGTCATTTTTCTAGATCAGAACAGTTGATGATTAGCAATTGTGTAGGACTCAACCTAATAGCTGTTGTTACTTACCAACTGTATACCAGATACTGTATTAGATCAAACCAACCAATGAATTATCACTTATTTTCCGTTTAAATTTAATCCCATCACTCCCCTGTATAAAACTCACCATTGGTTTCTCTGCGTCCACAAGGTAAAATCCCAACTGAGACCATCCTCTGAGGTCTTTTATGGTCCACCTCCACCCACGTTTGCTGAAAGCCCCTGCACTCTCCTTTGCAGGCATATCAAGCCCAGATCTGCAAATGCAGTGAGAGAGTTACAGGATTTCTCCAGAATCCCATTTCCACTGGGTGTCTTGTCTTGGCCTCTGCATGTGTCCATATCACGAGTTCAGTTTCACTGAAAAGCGTCTCTCCACTCCGTGGTCTGGATGTGGATGGTATACAGCTGTGCTTCTGATTGTATTATGGTCCCTCAAAACCACATCTGATTATGTGCCTGGAGATTTGGGGTTTCAGGCCTGAAGGGCCAAGCCTGCTTTTCTCCCCAGCTGACTCCTGCTTCTCTTTGGAGGCATAACTCATGTCATGACTGCTGGGTAGTCTGTGGCCTCCCTGGGAACTCCAAGGACCCGGGTCCTCCACTGTCTTGGAACCTCTCTGGCTGGGCTGACGTCACCCTGGAGCGGCACGCAGAACACAGGCCGTGACTCTGTGAGGACTGAATGGCCCAGAGGCTATGGCTGCTCTGAGGACTGAATGGCACAGAGACCGTGACCGCTGTAAGGACTGAATGAATGGCTGCTGCTGGGGTTTCTTTCTGAACCATCGGGGAAGCTCCACCAAGTCCCCTTTGTCCCCTCTTGGGTCCTAGTTCGAACCATGTGCTGGCACTCAGTTATTTTAATGAAATCATACACGTTTTTGACATGACAGGGGAATGATTTGTATGTTCTTCCCCAACTCTTAAAAAAAGAAATAAAAAGGATCTTTTAGCCCTTTTGTAAAAATCTTTGCTATGTCCCTCAGAAGGCTTTTGCCAAGTTGGTTAAGTATGTTTCCAACCTTGGAGCAATGGCAGCTGCATGTTTTGCTGCAACTGGAGGGAAGTATATTTCTTGTGGAATTCAGCCTACAAAGGCGGGTTCCCCATGACCGTGAAATTGGTGGTGAGTAAGAGGGAGGACTTGGTTCTAGCAAGGCTGTGATGAGCAAGGCAGCCTTGTGGATCCATGCCACATCTAGGGGCTCGTTACTTATGGGTGCTTCTGGGTCCAGATGGAATGCTGGTGGTTAAGTCTGCGGGGTTCTTGAAGTTGCCTGACCAGCTTCATAGCTTCCTTTGCTGCTTCTACCCTTAACATCTGTGGCTGGCCCTGTTTTGACAAAGAGTAAGACTGTTGAGAGCTTTGAGGTTGGCCCCGGAGGCTCTCTCTGGAAGTGGAGGGAGTCCCCTTTCCTAGAATGTCAATGCCTGGTGCAGTCAGTGCAGGACAAAGAGTGTTCTGTGTCCCTGTAAGGCTGCTTGGGAGATGTAATCCTAGGAGAAGGTTACAGCAGATCAGAGAGAGTACTGGGGAGACAGTGACCTTTCCTCGCCTTTGCACTGGGGGTGAAGAACGAGGACCTTATAATAAAGGAGAATATTTTGCCTCTGCACAATGGCAAGCATTTTCACTCTCAAATCAAATCCCTTTTGAGGTTTATTTTTTCTCTTTGAAATCTTGTGATGACTGAGTAATTTATGATGTAGTAACCTTGTCTGTATCTCAATTCTTTTACGCTTGTAAACATCTGCTGCAAAAATCACAAAAGGCTGGCTTCAAAGGAGGAAGTTACCGCCCACCAAAGCCTCCCTATCCTGTTCACTCTCCATCCCTGGTGTATCTGTGCCCCTCACCCCCCTGTAGTCATTGCACTTAGACAATTGCATTTGCTATGTCTCTGCTTTGTAATCGCCAAGTACACTCCAAAGGCGGTGGGCAGTGTGGACATCCCCACCATGATGGTTAATACTGAGTGTCAACTTGACTGGATTGAAGGATACAGAATATTAATCCTGGGTGTGTCTGTGTGGGTGCTGGCAAAAGAGATTAGCATTTGGGTCAGGGGGCTGGGGAAGGCAGATCCACCCTTAATCTGGTGGGCACAATCTAATCAACTTCCAGTGAATATAAAGCAATAAGAAAAACGTGAAAAGGAGAGACGGGCCAAGCCTCCCAGCCTGCATCTTTCTCCCATGCTGGATGCTTCCTGCCCTCGAACATTGGACTCCAAGTTCTTCAGCTTCGGGACTCGGACTGCTTCTCCTTGCTCCTCAGCTTGCAGACAGCCTATTGTGGACCCTTGTGAACATATAAGTTAATACTTAATAAACTCCATATATATATACACACACACACATATATATACACACATATATATACACCCCTTTGTGATTTGAATGCCAGCAAAGTGTGTCCATGTCAGAAGGACACAATTCAAAAGACCATTGGAAGGGTGCCTGCCTCCCCCTTAGGCTTCCTGCCTGGTCCATAGCATTCGAGTTTGTCACTCTTACTCTGAAAAAGCCATTTCTTAATGGCAGCCACGTTGGCATCACGGGCGGAACAGTTTCTTGTTGTGCGGGGGTGTCTGCCATACTGCAGAGCATAGGCCGTTTTGGCCTCTGTCCAGGCATGTCCCCTCAGTCGTGTAACATCTGCCCCCAATATTTCCAAACTTTTCAGGTGGAGAAGTCCAGCCCTCCAGGGATGTTGGATGGTAGATGTTTGTGTCCTAGGACGGATTGGGCCAGAGGACCTGGCCCCAAGCTGTGTGCTTGGTTCAGGAAGGACACGGAGGCCACCCAGGTGCACACGTTGCCCGGGTTCTGTGTTCTCCCAGTGCAGCACTGAGCCTGTCAGATCTGCCTCCTCCCAGGCAGGGCTGCCCAGGTTTTCAGAAGATGCGGCAGAACAAAGCCATGCTTATTTGTATCATGTCTTTCTGTTCAAACGTGCTGTGGCCCCTTTGATCTAAGTAGGCTGGCAGGACCATCTAGTTTTCCCGCCAGCATGGTATTAAGAGCCATCCATAGCCGGATGCCCGGACTTAAGGCAGAGAACTGTCTGCATGAAGCGGCACCTCCTCAGTGCTTACCTGGCACTCTGCTTCCTTTCTGAGATCTATTTTGGTGTCTACACCACAGTCCACCTTGTTCTGTGTGGATGAGTCTTCAGTAGCTACAAGGAAATAGTCTCATTGCAAATCGCTGGGTTGCAGTTGCTCCCGCTCTTGCAGTAGTGAGATCAGACTGCCGTCAAAGCACTCTTAAGGCTAAGGTGTGACTTAGTTTAATAAAATGGTTTGCGCAAATCCCTCTGGATGAGTGGGTCACAGACTGTGTGCCCCTGTGTGATGATGGCCTCTCGAGGCCCTCAGGTGATGCCTGCACAGCTTCTCAGAGACCCCAAGTGGCCTCCAGCAGAGGTGTCAGCCCAAGAGCAGAAGAAGTCTGCAAGGCCGGGCCAACCCTGAGCACAGGCAGAAGTCAACAAGCGGCCTTATTTCAGGCCCTGTTAAGAGGAGCTGAAGTTCTTAGAGGTAAATGGAATTCTGGACAATTTCACACCAGCTCTCAGACCACCCGGCAAACCTGCCCCAGAGGAACTCTTCACCCATTTCCAGAAACAGCCTTTGGGAAGGACTTGCGACCCGTGAGAATGATTTGGGAGTTTGCACACATGCTGAGGCTTCATCTGGTGGTCATGACTGACTTGGTGTATGGCTGATTTTAGAGCAAGGGACGAGTCACGTATTGTAATTAAAGGGAGGTAGAAGTCTATTAGAACTTCTGTTGTCTCAGGGCAGAGTTTGTTACTCCAAAAGAACAATAGGTATTATAGAATAAAATTTCCCAATGGCTGACCATTGAGAACGACTTTATTCCATGTAGTTTGTACAAATAGTACAGATAGTACAGATTACCACCTTATATGACTGTATGAGCTGTCCACTACTGTAGCAAAATTTTTTCTCTTCTTAAAACACATACACATACGCTATGCAGGGCTCAGGAGTCTACAGGCGGTGAGACAAATTGTGTCACTGTTAAAAAAAAAAAATGAAGTTTATTGGCATAGCTTTGGTGGGCATTAAACATTTCCAGCATATTTTTGTGTATATCAAGAGGCTAATTGTGTTATTTAATTGAGAAGATTTGTGAGCATCTTGTAGGCGTCACTGTTTAAAACAAAAAAAATAAGCGTTTGCCCATCAAACTGGTGGTATTAAATTGGAAATCAAGAAGTATGTTCCCAGTTCCTCAAGAAATTAAACATAGAGTTATTGTATGGGCAGCTAGTTCACTCCTAGGTAGGTACCCAAGAGAATTGGAAACATATGTCCATGCAAAAACTTGTACATGAATAATCACAGTCGCATTATCTGTAATAGTCCATGAGTAATCACAGTCGCATTATCCGTAATAGTCCGTGAATAATCACAGTCGCATTATCTGTAATAGTCCCAATGTAGAAACTACCCAAGTGTCCATCAGTTGATGAATGGATGCATCAGTTGTGGATGTCCATGCAATGGAATGTTATTTGGCAATAAGAAGTGCTAACATTACATGCTGTGACATGGATGACCCTTGAAAACATTATGCTAAGTGAAAGAAGCCAGTCACAAAAGGCCGCATATTGTGTGATTCCATTTAGGTGAAGTGTCCAGAAGAGGCAAGTGCACAGAGACAGAAAGTAGATTAATGGGTGCCAGGGGCTGGGGAGGAGGAAGTGGGCTGTGATCTCACATCTTTCATCACCCTAACTATAAGAGTGATGAAAATCTTCTAAAATTAGGTCATGATGATGGTTGTACAACTTTGAGAATGTACTAAAACCACTGAAGCATATACTTCAAAGGGGTGAACTTAATGGTGTGTGAATTATATCCTAGTAAAAAAATAGCAAAGTAGAGCAGATGGGAGAAAATATTATCAGTTGTTGCATCTAAGTGGAGGGAATAGAGCCGATCCTGTTACTGTTATTTCTACTTTTCTATGTTTGAATATTTTCACAGTGAAGGGTTCAGGGGAAAAAGAAGAAAGGGGGCAAAGGCAAGAAAAGCGTATGCTTCCGCTGCCGCCCCACTTAGATGGATTTATTTCAGGTCAGCAAAAAAGACACAGGAGGCTCTGGTGAAATCTCAGGCTCCTGAATGTTTCCCATTTTTTGAGGGTTGGTCTGACCCTTGCTGGGAGTGTGCTGGTAGGGCTGCCTGACATCGACATGTCTGCTGTCCATTACGAGGAGTGTCTAAGGCCAGACTTCCAGGTTCGTGCTCCTTGTTCAATAAATAAATGAGTGGATGGATTAGTGATGAGACTTCATGCATCAGAAGGTATCATGGCGATGCATTAGGAATAGACATGAGCCTCGGATGTGAGGTCTCATTTTCTTTCTCTGCAAAATGGGAATAATAACATTGTACCCGCCTCATGAAATTGTTGTGGGGTAACAGATGTAAAGTGCTTATTGCAGTTTTTGGCACATATTATTTTAAAACGTGTTGTAAAGAATGCTCAGTGGAAAGTAGAAAGGATTAAAGGAAGAAAAGGAACTAGAGGAATGAATGGTTTGTATCTTTTTGCGTGAAGGGAGCATTTGGGACTTCTGAATGCTTCCAGGTTTCTAGCATTCCCAGGTCAGATGAAGGGGCCTTGTGCTTTTACCCAGAACAGTCAGAATTCTTCTTTCCTTTGCCATCTCCTGAGCATGACGCTGTTGTGCTTTCTCCTTGAAGTTGCCCTACATTCTCCTTGTCCATGTAAAGACTTTGAGTGAGCCAACTAGAAGATGAAATTCCAGGGTCTCTGGATGCGTTGGGAGGCAGTTTGCCTCGAACTGGGATCAAACACTGGGTTTGAGATAGAAAAAGCCCTGTCTGAGGACAATAACCCTGTCTCGTTATACAGGGATGGGGTTATGAGTGGTGGCGATGTTCCTTTTTTAAGTTCCTCAGTGTTCTTGAGAATATCTACTATGTTATACTCTTATAAGTAGGAAAAAACATTGCTTTTAAGAAAATTTTGACCTTGCATGCTGGATGACATCTTTAAAACTGCTTTTTTGAAGTACAGTTTGCATACCATAAAGTTTACCTAAGCTATGTACTTCAGTGGTTTTTAGTATATTTACAGAATTACACAACCATCACCATAATTTGATTTAGGAACATTTTTATCACCCCAGAAATAAACCCTGTACTTGTTAGAAGTCATTCCGTGTTTCCTCTCAACACCCTTGTCCCCAAGCACTAGTCACCCACTAAGCTACTATGGATTTGCCTGTTCTGGACATTCCATCTAAACAGAATCATACAGTATGTGGCCTTTTGTGCCTGGCTCTTTTCATTTTTGGCATAATGCTTTCAGGGGTCACCTGTGCTTTAACATGTATCGGAACGTCATCCTTGTTTTAGCATGTATCAGAACTTCATTCCTTTTGCTAAATCATATTCCATTGCATATGCATGTTTAGATGTACATATGCATGTTTAGATGTACATATGCATGCTTAGATGTACATATACATGTTTAGATGTACATATACATGTTTAGATGTACATATACATGTTTAGATGTACGTATGCATGTTCAGGTGCACGTTTGCATGTTCAGGTATACGTATGCATGTTCAGGTGCACGTATGCATGTTCAGATGTACGTATGCATGTTCAGATGTACGTATGCATGTTCAGAAGTACATATGCATGTTCAGGTGCACGCAGATGTACGTATGCATGTTTAGGTGCACGTATGCATGTTCAGGTGCACGTATGCATGTTCAGATGTACGTATGCATGTTCAGATGTACGTATGCATGTTCAGAAGTACGTATGCATGTTCAGGTGCACGTATGCATGTTCAGGTGCACGTATGCATCTTCAGATGTACGTATGCATGTTCAGGTGCACGTATGCATGTTCAGGTGTACGTATGCATGTTCAGGTGTACGTGTGCATGTTCAGATGCATGTGTTCATGTTCAGGTACACGTATGCATGTTCAGGTGCACGTATGCATGTTTAGGTGTACGTATGCATGTTTAGATGCACATATACGTGTTTGCTTATCTTTCAGTGATGCATATTTGAGTTCTTTCCACTTTTTTGATATTATGAACAATGTTTCCACAAACATTCATGTGTGAGTTTTTATGGGGACGTGTTTTCAGTTCTTTCGTATGTGTGACTAGGAATGGAATTGCTTAAATCAGATGGTAATTCTAGGTTGAATATTTTGAGAAGCTGCCAAACACTTTTCCTATGGGGAGTGTCTACACCATTTTACATTCCTGTCAGCAGTGTAAGAAGATTCTGTTTTCTCTGCATTCTTGCCAACACCCATCTTTTTGATTATAGTCATTCTGGTGGGTGTGAAGTAGTATCTTATTGTGATTTTGATTTGCCTTTCTCTAATGGCTGATGTTGAACATATTTTCCTATGCTTATTGGCCACACGTATTTCTGCTCTGGAAAAATGTCTATTTAGATCATTTACCCATTCAAAAATTGTGTTTGTTTTTTATTGAGTTGGAATAATTTTTTTTGCTGAGAGGTGGTATTGGATTCTTTCCAAGAATTTTATTTTTAAATGACAAACCATAATTGTATGTATTTATGGGGTACAGTATGTTTCCATACATGTTACATTGTGGAATGATCAAATCAGGCTAGTTAGCATATCTGTCATCTCAAATATTTATAATTTCCTTGTGGTAAGAAAATTTAAAATCCTCTGTTTGGCTGAGTGCAGTGGCTCACGCCTGCAGTCCCAGCCCTTTGGGAGGCTGAGGTGGGCAGATCACTTGAGCCCAGGAGTTTGAGACTAGCCTGAGCAACATGGTGAAACCCTGTCTCTACAGAAAATTAGCCAGGCATGGTGGTGTGCACCTGTATCCCAGCCACTTGGGAGGCTGAGGTGGGAGGATGCCCTGAGCCAGGGAGGTCGAGGCTGCAGTGAGCACTGATTGTACCACTGCACTCCAGCACTTCACAGTGAGACCCTGTTAATCATTCATTCATTCAATCATTCCTTTTTTCCTTCCTCTTTTAGCTGTTTTGAAATATGTGGTGTACAGACTTGTAAGGATTCTTCATGTATTCTGGGTAAAAGTCACTTATCAGATAGATGATTGGCAAATATCATCTCCCACTGTGGGAAACTTTTCACTTTCTTGATGGTATCTTTTGAAGCATAAAAAATTTTAACTTTGATGTAGTCATTTCTTATCACTTATGCTTTTGGTGTCATACCTATGAAATCATTGCCTAACTCAGGATCACAAAGGTTTACTTTTTTGTTTTTTCTTCTAAGAGTTTTTTTTGTTTTGTTTGTTTTTGAGACAGAGTCTTTCTCTGACGCCCAGGCTGGAGTGCCATGACATGATCTCGGCTCACTGCAGCCTCCGCCTCCTGGGTTCAAGCGATTCTCCTGCTTCAGCCTCCCGAGTAGCTGGGAATATAGGCACTTGCCACCACGCCCAGCTAATTTTTTGTATTTTCAGTAGAGACGGGGTTTTCCCATGTTGGCCAAGCTGGTCTCGAACTCCTGGACCTCAGGTGGTCCGCCTACCTTGGCCTCCCAAAGTGCTTCTAAGAGTTTTATATTTTCAGCTCTTACATTTAGGTCTGTGATCCACTCTGAGTTAATTTTTGCGTATGATGTGAAGTAGGGATCTAAATTCATTTTCTTGCATATGGATATCCAGTTGTCCTAGTACCACTAATTGAAAAGACTATTCCTTCCCTGCCTTGTCTCAGATGACATTTTGGTGGGAAACACAGGTATTTTATATTGTGGAACATGAAGCATCCTGTTTCTTTTTCCCTATCAGAAAGATGTTGCCGAAACACAAACCCATGTCCCATGTCTGTATTTTCTAGTTATAAATTTAATATCAACTCTTCCTCTGGAAAACAGCATTTTCAGCCTCAGGAAACTAATTTTATGATTTTTAGACTTGTGTTTGATTAAATACAGGAGAAGTCTAGAGCAGGAAGACACCCTGACCTGAGAAAACAGAAGAACATGTGATGTTTCCAAGAAGTTCTTTCAATGTGTGTTTCGAATCTAATCTTAGTAAAATATTGTCATTTAATTATTATGAACTCACCTATCTCAAAATCTGAAAAAGGTTTGTAAAGAGTTCTCTTTCCCCTTGATGAGCAGGGGTGAATTGTTAGGTGGGCGCCATAGGCCTCTGGATAAAGCACCCCAGTAGCCTGGTAGACAGCAGACTGTGTCAGGATAGGTGTGAGCATCAGCAAGAAGGGTTCCGTGAGCTTGTCTTTAAAGGGAGTCAGCGCAAAGTCCAGGTCAGGGAAGGAGAGCAAAGGTAAGGAGGCGCAGTGCGGTTCCAGACGTTGTAATGTGCTGGTATCTTCTTGTGGCCAAACTTGTCCTGGCCCCCAGCGCAGATAGAGAGTGGCCTCTGATGCCGGTGAAGGCGGTGGTTTCCCAGTCCCCAGCTCTTTGCTGTTCTCTCTTCAGCTTTCCAAATGTCGCGTTGATAAAAGCATTGAGAGGTTCACCGCCTCTACGCTGGCAACTAAACTGCTGATCATTGCGAAATTGTCCTGTGCCTTTTGGCACAGAGTTTTGGCTTGATAAATACTTTTTGTTAAACTGTAAGAAACAATTTGGACTTGGTCAAACTAATTGCGGTGTTAGATAATATTTGTTCAGGGTTTACTCTGAACAGTGCTTCTCTCTCATTATTCATTTAATCCTCAATTCCGTGAGGTAGGTGTTCATCTCATCTTACAAAAGGGGGCACAAGGCTTGGGGAGATTAAACAGTTGCCATAGTCACCCAGGTGGGAAGTGGCAGAGGGAGACTCAAATGCAGACCCCAGTCCAGAGCCTGCCGGTCTCACCCCGCTCAGAATCTGATGGCACAAAGAGAAATCTCCCCGTGGCTTACATTCCCAGGAATGGCCGAGGGAGCGGAGGATATGTTAGGAACAGTGACTCCTGAGTCAGCTCTGCTCTCGTAAGCACAGTCTTGGTTCTCCTGGGGAGAGTCAGCGACACCCAAACTCTGAGTTTGAGTTATTCATCTTCAGGCAAATGGTGTCTTGGGGGTCGCTGGCCATCCTGCCAGCAGCAGGATGTTTTGACACCTGTGTCTTCAAGCAGGAGAAGGGAAATACACTGGCAACTCCCTTTGCAGAGGCCCATTTGCCCTTACCTGCAGAGCAGCCCAGGGGCCTTGTGGATCATCCTTATACCTGGGGAGGGACCAAGAAGGGAACTCCGGGGTCTGCTGACTGAGTCACTTAGGCCAGGCCAGCCCTAGACTTCCCTGACTATCAGCCAGCAGGCCAACAGAAGCAGTGATCAGGGCAGGTATCTTAGGGGCTGTCAAGTTCTCTGTTGGCCATGCAAAGACTCCACGTGGAGTTGTTTGTAGTGCACAAGCTCAGATAAGGAGAATCAGTCATACTGAAATCAAGGCTAGCAGTGAGGTTCCATCTGCCATGACAATGGGACAGTTACAGGGCTGGAGTTATCAGAAGAATGCCAGACATTCGGGCCCTAATCCATCTGGTAGATGTTCCAGACGAGATCCAGACATGAAATCTAACAAAGAGTCCGGGAAAATCGTCAACTCATCTCACGAGCAGCTGATCTTCCACATCAACATCTTGCTTCACTTTGGGAAGTTTGCTTCACCAACTTCTGGTTTAATTGCTGGCCTCGCCAGTCCGTCTGATTTAGTATTGCCACTGCATTCCAAACGCAGGCATGAGGGCTGCCTCTGGCTGTAGCCGGAACCTGCCAGGCACAGTGCAGGGGTCTGGAAATAGCAGTCCACATTCTTGGGTTGTTATGCTTTTGGATGGGAGATGCTGTATTGAGAGGGTTGGAATTAGTCTGTATTTCATGATACCAAATGGAGGTGTAAAAGATCTATGGGACAGCAGAGCTGAGAAACAGTGACTCCCAAGTCAGATCTGCTCTTATAAGCACAGTCTTGGTTCTCCTGGGGAGAGTCAGTGACACCCAAACTCTGGCGTCATTGTTCTCATAGTGATAATCCAGGACCGTCTCAGAGGAAATCTGCCGTATCGCTTGTGCGTATTTGGAATTGGGATGACTAGCTAAGGAGCATAATACAGATGCCACTGAGAAATGATTTCAGCCTCCTACGTGGATGGTGGGCTGAGCATGTGAACCTAGAGCATTCTGTGATTTCCAGTGCCCGGAAGAGTAGAGCATGGCCAGGTCAGCAATACCATTAAGAAGTGGCCAATAAAAGTGTGTATGCAATCCCGTGCTCTTCCAGAAGATAGTCTTGAAGGATGGATCCCATTTTATTCCTTTAAAATTTTTTTTTGCCTTTTCAAGTTTTTTGTTTTTATACTTTTTAATTAAAAAAGCATGATTACCACAATTACATAATTACTACAAATTACAAAGGACTACAGCAGGACTAGGATAATGAATGAATCACTTCAGCCTGGAAAGCAGATACTCCCAATATTAATGTTATAATACAAGCTCATTCAAGTATTTTACATTTCTTTCTTTTGTCCCTTTTTTTGGCCTTTTAAATATGATATCTTAGCCCATAGCAAAGATAATGTGTGATGAGCATAAGGTAGAACCTTCTTCACAAAGCCAGATGACAAGTTTTCCTCTCCAGTGAGAAATGGGTTCTAAGTTCCTATCTTCTCTGTCATCAACACAGCTGAAGGGGCAGACGGTGGGGTTGGGGAAAATCCAGGGACTCCTCCACATGGGAGGTACTCTGGGGTTCCATTCAGCAGGGCGCCAGATAACTCAGAACACTCTATCCAGGCTTTTTTGGCAAAACAAATGAAAACCAAAAACAACCCTCACCCTCTGTAACTAGTCATCTTTCTTGCCCCTCCTCACTTTCAGGGCCCTCTAAGCAGCTTGCTTTCTTTTGTAAAATCATCAGAAAAGGGAAAAAAAGAGCTACAATGGAACAAAACAAAAACATTTATTAACTTTGACATAGGGGCTCAGCACCTCTCTCTGACCCCCAGGGTTCTCGGCTGGGATGGGGCCAGATGGCCCTTCTCTACTGGTAGTGCGTGTGCTCCCAGGTGCAGGGGAGGGCGAAGGAGAAACCTGCCCCTTGACAGGGCTGAGGCACACAGACCTTCTGATGCTTGAGACTCAAAGGTTATGTTGGCATGGACCAGCCTTGGAAGGGGTAGGATGAATAGGATTTGGGCAGGCTGTTGCTTTGCGTCTCAGGTGTTGGATCCCATTTTAAAATGATTCTCCTGCCTTGTCTCCAAGTTTTGTTTGGTGAGTTGTTTATGTTAGACCAAGATAGAGAATGATTTAGGAAAATAACACAGCTCTGTTCTGTTCCCATGCTGGCAGGCACTGGCCTGGGATGTTCCCAGGGTGTGTGTGGTGTGTATGCTGTGGACGAGGAGGAAGCAGTAAATGCTTCTTTGGTCTTAGACCCTGACAGAGTGGATGTTGACGTCGATTTTCTGAGCAATCATGTTGATTTGTCAGTATCCATCAAATGGAGAACACAGTCAACAAATGGCTTTTATATCATGTTTTTCCTCTTATCAACCCAAAACAAATCCAGTTTTTAGAAATACTAATTTGCAGAAAACAAAGACAGCTTGTTATATTTGTCAGCATATACTCTGCTGCTTCAAGTCCATCTCCATGTATGTTCAATTCATGCAACCAGTTAAACATACCACGATACAATAAAGGCCCTGCAGTTGGGACCGGGGAACAGGTAGTGGCCTTGTCCAAACAGAATAGAGTGGTTTCTTTTTAAAATTTGTATTTTATATATACACACTCAAGATTATACCTTTGTAAATCGTATATATGTTAGACTACGAATATGTACATATCCCTCAGCTGTTTTTTTTCTTTCATTTTTATATGACTTACAATTACAGGCTAATTTAAATTGGATGCTTAACTCAGGGTGCTTTCTAAATTAAATGCATGCACCTGATTGACAAAAATGTAGGTGTCACCCTATGCATTACCTTGGCTGCTTCCCACTCCACCCCACCCCCGCCCCGGCATAATGAAGAGTCAGTTTGGCTGCTCTTTTACAAGTGACATTGTTGGTGAATAATGTTAGACCCTTCCTCATGTTTTCTATGTGTCGGTTAGTTGAGATCTGGCAACGAAAAGCACATTCTACAAAGCATTGTTGGTTATCACCTTCTGAGGAATGCTTGGGTAACCCCCAAGGGCTGGAGGATAATTTTCCCAGGATCTTTTGGTCCGACTTGGCTCATCAAAGAGGATTTTTTTTCCTGGGGAATGTCTTTGATTACATTCTGGGATTCCTGTGTTTAGTGTTTTTAACCTTTTTGAGGTTATGGATCCCTTTGGAAATTCGATGAAAGCTATAAAGCTTCTTGCGAGAAATACACACATGCATATTAACTTTTGCAGTCTCAAGGGTTAAAGACATCTGTGTGTGAGCCTTGTTAGTTTGTGTTTTAATAGGAAACTCCCTGGACTTTGAATCGTAGTTGGCAGACTTCTCCCGTCTTCCCTGGAATGCGTTATGCACGGGCCTGACTGTGAGTCTATCTCCCAGGCTTGCCGTACATTCCCTGGGGCAGAATCCTCTTTACCTTTGCTGCAGTTACAGGGGATCTGCAGCCAGACTGGCTGGGTTCAGCGAGTTCTCCTACTTGATTGCAGCATGAGCCTGGGGGATTTGCTTACCCGCTTGGTGCCTCAGTTTCCCCAGGTGTGAATTAGGATGATAATAGCATCCCTTCGTGGGGTGGTGGTACGTGCACATGCATGTGTACATATGTGTGCATACACATCAGAGACTACTGAGATTCCTGTCAAGGTGGGTGGGCACAACAGCACGGAAATGCAGCCTGGATAGTGACCTGCCACTTCCCAGGATATAACCACTTCCGGACTTCTACACACCTTTCAGCCTTTCTCAGTGGGTCACATTACTTCCTAAAATGGCCAATATACCAATTTATAGTCTCTTTAATAGCATCTGAGAGTCTTTAATCGTGATATCCTTGCCGGTTATTGTCAGAATTTTTTGTTTTGTTCACATGCTGGGTGTGAATTGATATCTTCTTGTGATTTTATTTCTCATTTCTCTGATGACCAGGTAGGTTGGATATCTTCTTAAATCTTTGGTTTTAGGAATTGAAAACGTCTTCATTGTGTCTTTTCTTCATCTTTACCTTTGTTTATGGTACCTTTTATGACATAGAAGTTTTCAGTGTGGATTTAGCTAGATAGCTCAGTCTTTTTTGTTACGATTTTTGCTTCCTGTTTCTTGTTTTAAAAATGCTTTACTACTCTAGGAACATAAAGACCTCCCACTACATTTTCCTCTGACAGATTCGAAGTTGTTTCCATGCTTGTGTATTTCATCCATTTAGAGTTTGTTTCTGTGTCTAGCATGAGGTTGAGAGTTTAATTCATTCATCTCCCTGTGGACACCTGTGGTCCCAGTGCCATTTATTGAATAGTCTATCATTTTCCAGTTATTCAGTATTTTTAAAAGTCAGGCAATTTGCATTTTATGTAAGCTCTTCTAACTTTTTTTTTTTTTTTTTTTTTGAGATGAAGTTGTCTTGCTCTGTTGCCCAGGCTGGAGTGAAGTGGCGCAGTCTGGACTCACTGTAACCTCCACCTCCCAGGTTCAACCGTTTCTCCAGCTTCCCAAGTAGCTGGGATTACAGGCATAGGCCACAATGCCCCGCTAATTTTTGTATTTTTTATTTATTTATTTATTTATTTATTTATTTATTTATTTATTTAAGATGGAGTCTCACTCTGTCTCCCAGGCTGGAGTGCAGTGGCGTGATTTCGGCTCACTGCAAGCTCCACCTCCCAGGTTCACGCCATTCTTCTGCCTCAGCCTCCTGAGTAGCTGGGACGACAGGTGCCTGCCACCACGCCTGGCTAATTTTTTGTATTTTTGGTAGAGTCGGGGTTTCACCGTGTTAGCCAGGATGGTCTCGATCTCCTGACCTCATGATCCGTCCGCCTCGGCCTCACAAAGTGTTGGGATTACAGGCGTGAGCCACCGCACCCGGCCTCCAGCCCACTTCTTAAGCAGCAGAGGATGGTGTTTTATGAAGATGAGGTTGGCACGGCTGCTATGCATTCATTCATTTGCCATTTGCAGAACTTATTGAGGATGTGTTTAACCCATGCTGTGCTATGTAAGTTGAATTGTTATGGGTGCTGGCCTGGAGAGGCCTAGCATAAGGTGTGTTCATAGGACCTGTCTGGCTCATGCTGCAACAGAGGAATCGCGATGGGCCCTGGGCACCTGGGCACCTGGAGGAGGGGTGTTTCTGGGCAGGATCAGGGGAGAATCAGTGGAGAGGAGACACTCCAGTCCAGACTTTTTAGGATTAGTTGGAGTGGAGAGAGGCAAGTAAGCTGACCCCCACAGAGATTTCCTAATAATGCTGAAGGTGATGACAAAGGCCTGGGTTTAGGACCAGTGAGAAAGAAAGAAATCCCACAGTCTCTCAGTAGCAGGAAATGGCAGGACTTGATGATAACTAAGATTGGGTGGGAGAAGGGAAGAGAGAGAGGTTGACTCGGACTGCAAGCTTTTGAACAAAACTTGAAGGCTCAGTTTGGGGTGGCGAGTCCCATTGGTGTGGACTGAGATTGGGGGAGTGTGGGACAGCCAGGCGGACCAGCCTTGAGGGAATGCCATAGCAGAGCTCAAACAGGAGGCTGGCTCTGAGGACACAGGTTGCGGACCACCACAGAGGCGTAGAAGCAACCTGGAAATGGATGAAATTGCTTAAAAGGTGAAGAACGTTTGTTTTTCTTGGCCTTTGACATTTTAAAGACAGACACTGACATGCATGCTACTTCCATAGTCTAGGATGATTCTGAAACCCATTGTAGCCCACTGGTAATGAGCTGCCTCCATAAGCATGGAACAGGGACATAACTTCACCCGGAAGATGGGGCCTGAGACTTGGTACCATCCACTTTCTGCCACGCTGGCGATGATTCTGAGGCTGGCCATCTTCCTTGTCTGCCACTGATTCTGCCACGAGTCAGCTGTTTCCTCTTTGTCATCTTAGTGCCCACTTCATGGTGTGGCTCTCATCAACATTCTTTTCTAAGAGGCTTTTTTTTTTTTTTAATAAAACGGAATGCCGTCATTTTTACATCCTGTCAGCAAAGGCAGAGATTGTCCTGGGGCTTCCCCTGGGCCATCAGAAGGGAGGGCTTGTCATGGTAGTTTGACTTTAGTTCATGACTGTTGATGGCTGGCTTCCCGTGTTTGGGTTACTTCTTTAGTGGAGGGGCCGTGATGCCCTGCCAGAGAGTGATTTATGGACTTGAACTCAGGAGCTGGTGCCCAGAGCTGCTCTGAGGCCTGGGCTGACCTTTGTGCACAGCCCAAGAGCAGGGCCCTGAGAGGTGTCTGGAACAATGTGCAGATTGGAAGTGCTTTTACCCTTGTCCCGAGGTTTCACTAAAAGTCCACATTTCATCCCCCAAAGAATGGGCTTTGCTGGGCTAAGCATTTAGCAAGAAATGTGGTTACTTGTTTTGAGACTCCTTTTCTTTCTTCCTTTTTTTTTTTTTTTTCTGCTAACTTGGCAAATATTTCCATGCATGGCCTTGCATTTTATTCATCCTTTAGAAATATAGCTATAAGAGGGAGTGAAGCTGTTTTTCAAGGTTATTTCAGGCAAGTCTCAAGAACGTACCATCGGAAGAGTCCTTGGAAGGCAGTAAAGGTAAATTAGAAATGGCTCATATGGTCCGAGAAATACGAGTGATACAGGTAAAGCCTGGTGTTGCAGGTGAAAGCAGACTTTGACTAATACATACCACTATGGCTTCATCAACCCATGACCCTTGGATATACCAAAGACATACCCTTATCTAAATTGTCCAGTGACCTTGACTCTTCCCAGATTCTTAAACCAAGGCCATCTTCTCCTTCTATTTCACATGCATGTGTGTATCCCTTTGTTATCTTTTAAATTATAATTGAGGCACAATTTACATATAGATAGTATATCTAAGTGTACTGTTCAATGAATATTTGTAAACTGATGAGCTTTGTGTAATGATGAATGATGACCTGGATCAAGAAACAAGACAATATCAGCCCCTGGACAGGCCCTCTTCATGCCCCTTGTGGTCACTAGTCCCTCTGGGATAACACTGACCTGACTTTTTGATCTCTAAATGAGTTATTTTAAGGCAAACATCCTTGTGACCAGCATCCTGGTCATACAGTAGAGGCTATCAGCCCTGCAGGTGGGCCCCGTCCCAGCCACAGCCCCCTCCCCCTGCACAGGTACCCACTTCCTTGGCTTTTGTAGTGATGAGCACCTTCTGTCTTCTGGCCTTAGGCATTTGTGATTTTTGAATGAGTCAAGGTGAAAAGAACAAGCAGCACATGTTTCTGGCTTGCTGCATTTGGTTCTGCACCTGGAATGCCTGTTGCCGCTCGGTTTTCATTGAGATTCGCTAAGCAGAACTAGCAGTAGTGCTCCCTTTTTGTGAGCCTACTGTGTGCCAGGGGAGGCTCCTGGGTTCCCGACAGACCCGGAAGAGCCTACTGTGTACCAGGTGAGGCTTGCAAGAGACCCGGAAGCTTCCAGAGCTCTCTGGCCCATCCTACCTTCCCCTGGAGTTCTTTGGGATTCTCTGGGGGACTTGAAGAGATGATTTTAGCTTCCGATTCTTCAGACCTAGCAGTATATTACTTTTATAAGAGTCTTTTAAAACTGACTCCTCCCTCCAAGGCTGTGTTTGAGTGTTCTTAGAACATCTCCTAGGGCCTGGGGATTTCCGGGGAGTCCCCGCAAATAGAAGTGGCCGATGACGTGAGTGATGGGTCCACGTTTGGCATGTTGTCATGATTCTCTCACCTCCCTCCCTGGTGCCTTAATGTCTCCTGATGGACATCCCTGGCTATAACTTGCAAGGTACCCCATTGTCAAACGACTGAGGGATGGCACTTCTCTGCCTACAGATGCAGCTGGCTAAGGTGTTGTGTGATTTTAAATACAGAATACCCCCACTCCATCATATTTTTCTTTCTTCTCTACCAAGCGTTTTTGAAACTAGTTCAACCTGACGCTCCTACAACTCTCCAGGTCGGCTCCTTGTTATTAAACCGTGTTGTGAACATCGAGGCCAAGCCCGTGGCACGTTAGGTGGCTGCAGTGCTGTGTGGCAAATGAGCATGGTGCTTTCCGGTGGTCCCCGTGCTTGTGGGTTAGCCATGTGAGCAAGGGGACCCAGGGTACTTCCATGGGGACGCAGGGTGCACTCTGGGTGTATTAGCCTGTTTAGAGCTCCTCTTACGGAATACTGCAGACTGGGAGGCTTACACAGCAGACAGTTATTCCTCACGGATCTGGAAGCTGGAACTCTGCAGTGCCAGTAGGACTGGTTTGGGATAAGGAATCTCTTTCCTGGCTTGTCGACAGCTGCCTTCTCACTGTGTCCTCACCTGCCCTCTTGTGCTCACTTGGAGAGAGGGAAAGAGGAAGGGAGGGAGAAATACCTCTAGTGTCTCTTCTTCTTTTTATAAGGACCCAGACCTGTTGGATCAGGGCCCCACCTTGCTGACCTCATTTAACCTTCATCACCTCCCTGAAGGCCCTGTCTCCAAATACAGTGACATTGGAGATTAGGGTTTCAACCTCTGAATTTCAGGGGGACACAGTTTAGCCCATAACAGTGAGCATGACTAAAATGCATGTAGTTGCTCTTACCAGCCGCTACTCTGCCTTCTTCCTGGCTCTGGCTGTCATCACAGTTTAGCAGCCTTCACTCATGGCCCTGCCTGTGGCTACTCTAATAAATGTGATTCAAACAGAAATGTTGAGAAAGATTATGATTCTAGGCACACACCTCAGACAGCTGCCTTGGGAAGGCTGAGTCAGGAATGTGCCCCTCCTTCCAGGTCGCATTTGAATCTCTGAAGGGAGATTCGATCCATTCCCAGATTCCCTTTGGGGATATCCGACTCCATGGAAGACTTAGTTGTCCCATTCCTCACATGGAGGAGGTTATTTTTAGCCAAAACATATCACACTTCTTCTCGGTCTCACCCGCACCTAAAACCCCAGCTTTCCCTAGGGAGAGGGAGGGCATTCTCACCCACCAGCAAGGGGGAAACATCTCCAGTGAGAGAAGATAGAGGAGGCTGAAAGCTGTCATTGAAGTGGGACTAAGCCAAGTTCATTTTTAAATTATTGACCGAAGTAAGTGCCCAGCAGTGCAGTTGATAGAGAATGTGAGTGTGTTGCAGCTTTCAAAATTCACTAGGGTCCATTGCTATACGAGTGAGTGTGGGTGTCACCCTCATGCTGCCAGTAAGGGGAGGGGTGTCCTGGGCATGCCCATGTCTACAGATGTACACTCATGTGTGCACACACAGGAACCTGCACACAGGTGACGGTGCAGTGCTGCTGAGGTGCAGCCATCCAGCAGGCTGGTCAGGGCGTCGTGTTTCCTGAATGCCAAATGCTAGAAGACAGAGCTCTTCTCTGGCAGCCAGGGAGTACGTGCAGAGGTCCAGAGGTCTCCTGAAAGGGAACTCAAGGCGCTCATCACCTGCTGCATTCACGGTGCCACCCGCAGTTGCTCCCCACACAGGGAGCCACCTGTGGTCCTGGAAAGTTTGCCAAGAGAGTAGTCAGAATGAGGGTGTGGCTCAATGAGGGGCCCTCAGCTGTGACAGGTGACCCAGAGGGAGGAACAGGGATCAGTGAGTGCGCGGCTCAGTGTGGCGCGTCCTCTCCAGTTTCCACTCGTTTGCCTTTGGAGAGGCCAGGTCTGGGCTTGGTCCCTGGCGCAGCTGTCTTTCAGAGACCCCGGCGCCCACCCTGCAGGCCCTGAGGCTTGGCTTGGAACATCCCTGCTCACCTTTCTACCGGCTGCTTTGTCTTTTTGCTGAAATGGCCTTGAGGCTGCTTCCCCTAGGCGTGCGCCTGCTCAGCTTAGACTGCCCGGCCCAAGGCCTGTCACACACAGGCAGTCAGGAAACACTTGACAAAGTGTTTGTCAGAATAAGAGATTTTCAAGGTTCCTCTGATGTCCTGAGGTGAACCTGCCTGGGACCATTTCTGGTGGGCATCAGGGCCTGTTTCAGAAGCCCCTGAGCCTCCCTGGGGTTCTCCGAAGAGAGGCTCACTGTGATTTGACAAACATTACATTGCTCCCTGGAGAATCCCTCCCACGTGACGGGTCCTGCTGACATGAGCGTCGTCATCTCTGGCAGGTGGGTAATCTGCGTGATATCTCCATGCACTTGGCTCAAGTTGGCTGTGGCCTTTTGAACATCAGCATTTACTCGTTTCTCTTTCCTTCCCCTCTCCTGCCATATTTTGGTTTCTAGCAGCAAACTGTTGGCATAAACTTTTTGCTTCTAACTTGTAAATCCCGGGGCCAATTTATTCCTCCACTTACCCTTAAGTCACAGAACACCTGAAAATGTTATCTTGTAGGAGTGACTGCTCCAGCCCAGGGACCCTCGAGTCATCTGTGGGGACTTGTGTGATTCTCTTACCAGAGACAGCATCTCCTCCCAAAGTCCAGGATCCTGGAGGTGCCTGGGAAACTGAAGCCAAGGACATCTGTGTCCTAGGCTGTGGTCTCATTAACCCTAGGGAGCAAGGCCCAGAACATGTAGCCTTTCCTGACTCTGACCCATAACCGAGAAAACCCCATCATGAAGCAACAGCTCACATGGCATTACAACACACAAACCAACAAACTGAGTTAGCCTGCAAGGCCATAACTGCTGGATGACTCCCAGTCCACAGAAAACCATAATTGCCAAGGGGAAAGTCTGGAAGGCTTCCTTGGAGAATGTGCCAGCATATTCATTGCTTGGGCTGGCTGTGGAAATGAAGGTGACTCCCTACCTCACTCCCAGCCCCTTCCCCCTCAGCTACTCTTCCATTGCAAGAGGTTAGGATTTTCCCACCCCCCACTTGTATTTTTGATGTTATAGCTAAGAAGCCTTTGTCTACACCGAGGTCAGGAAGATTTCCATCTTAGTTTTCTTCTAAGAGTTTTATAGTTTTAGCACTCACATTTATCTCTTTAATTCATTTTGACTTATATTTTAAATGTGGTGTGAGGTAGGGGTCCAACTTTATTATTCCTTTGTAGTTAGTTTTCCTTTGTCACATCCTAGACGCTAAGACATTTGCTCCTAAATGCTGTTCAGCCATTCGGATCACACCCACATCCACTTAGGTTTGCAAGAACACAAGGACTTGTCAATGAGCCTGAATCTGCAATCCAATATCCATGACTATGGTTGGTGTATGGCAGATGCCACATGCTCTCTTGTGGCTGACAGCGTGATGTCCCAGCAATAACTATGACAGTGTTTGGTAGTTGAGCAGTTGGTGGGAAAAACTGAGCCATCTCTCTCAAAGGCAGACCCTGTAAGGTTGGACTAATGGGCAGCAAGGCCACCAGCTGCAGATGGCTTATATGCAACAACTTACTGTATCAACCAGAGTTTATACAGTTGTTTGTTGTTCCTTAAGTCTAGAGAGGGTCGAGTGGTCAGCCCCGAGATAAAGAGTTATGAGCTTATATCATGTTGTTTTCTACTGAAAAAGAAACTAAGTCTCTTCACCCAATTTTGTCTACAAAATTATGCTTCTACTGAGAAAAGGAGAAGAAAGAAGACAAATGAGCACCTGTGTTGTGCTGGCATGGATGGGAAGATGGGCCACAGAGCTAGTGGATGGGAGCCTCTTCTCTGGAGAAATTAAATGAGCTTCTCCAGGTGTCAGAAGAACTCATTACACCCCTCCTTTTTTGTTGTTGTTGTTTTTTTTTTTTTTTTTTTGAGACGGAGTCTTGGTCTGTCACCCAGGTGGAGTGCAGTGATGGATCTCAGCTCACTGCAACCTCTACCTCCCGCATTCAAGTGATTCTCCTGCTTCAGCCTCCAGAGTAGGTGGGACCACAGGGACCTGCCACCATGCCTGGCCTGGGTATTTTTGTTTTGTTTTTGTTTTGTTTGAGAAAGAGTTTTGCTCTGTCTCTCAGGCTGGAGTGCAGTGGCACAATCTTGGCTCACTGCAAGCTCTACCTCCCAGGTTCATGCCATTCTCCTGCCTCAGTCTCCCGAGTAGCTGGGACTACAGGCACCTGCCACCACACCGGCTAATTTTTTGTATTTTTAGTAGAGATGGGGTTTCACCATGTTAGCCAGGATGGTCTCGATCTCCTGACCTCGTTATCCGCCTGCTCAGTCTCCCAAAGTGCTGGGATTACAGGCGTGGGCCACCACACCCGGCCAATTTTGTATTTTTAGTAGAGACGGGGTTTCACCATGTTGGCCAGGCTGGTCTTGAACTCCTGACCTCAGGCGATCCTCCCAGCTCAGCCTCCCAAAGTGCTGGGATTACAGGCGTGAGCCACCACACCTGGCCCACACCGCTTCATTTTTACCCCGTGTTTCAGATTTTTTGAAGAGTGTGTCTGTTGTCAGGGGTGTAGTAGAGTTGGAGTGAGCCACCATTTAGGACACAAGCACACAGCTGTTGGCAGGGTGTAGTAGAGCCTCTGTTTCCCCATCTGTAAAATGGGACCAGTCATACCTGCCAAGCAAGGGAGGGTTCAGTGTTTAGAGCAGTCTCGCCCGTTTAGAGGCATAACTAATAAATTCCAGTTGCCTTTCTGCCTCCGTTTTGTTACAAGAAACTGTGCAAACATGTGGAATTGATGTTTTTAAAAATTTTTAAATAAGTTCTGTGATCTGTGGAGAATTTTAAATCATAGAAGGCTGGATGTGAAAGCCAGTGAAAGCACCATTGCAGCGTCTAAAAGCCTCGCCTCAGCGTAAGGGAATTCCAGTTAACTCAGAAGGTTCCACAGTATCAGCACTGAAGTTAGCAGAGCTGTGTCGCAGACCTCAGTTTTTAATACATCAATACAGAGAAAACTGGTTTTTCCTCATTTCTTGACAAGCACCAGCATGGGGATTTGGTGGGTTTTCCCAGCTTGGTGCCTTCTGCAGCCTGAGAGGGTGGGGGTATCTCTGAGTCTCCAGGGCTCTGTCTTCCCTAGACTGCAGTTTCTTTTTAGGAACATGGAATAGTGGTGGGCTTTGCTTTCTGCTGAAGCTGGATGGCTTAATTCCCGTTTATTCCCCCCACAGCTCTTACTTTACAACAACCTGGGATTTTCTCCAGACTTTGTTTTGTGCATTCTAAGCATTTCCACCTCATCTCTCATAAACACACAGCTCTTGTGCTCTGTTATCAGGAGCCGTTTCTTTTATGTGTTTTTCCTCGCTCAGTTTTATGACCAGGCTGGTCATGATTGGAATAAATCATTAAAAGCATTAGACCTTAATCCACCTTTGTGCAAGAGCATTTCTTGTAAATAAACTGATTCTTTGTTTTCTAGTTAAAAAAAATCATGTGCACCTTGGAAAAATTAAAATGCAATTATTGGAAGGCCCCTTGCTTCACTGTTCCTCTAGCATATTGCACGTTACCTAATTAGGGTGGAAAGTCAGGGCTGCCTCCTCCGAGCGCTCGGTGCGGCTGAGGCCAGGGGGAAGTGTTTGTGTGGCATTTGAGGTCTGCCGGTTCTGCATCAGAGCCCGTGGCGGGCACACTCAGGACAGGAAGCTCGGCACATCTGGCCTTATTATGTCTCCCTTCCCCCTCACCAGGCAACTTCTCCAGGGTGTGCAGATCTGATTGTTTCTGATTGATTCATTGACCCAGGGAGGCTGCAGCCAAGGCTGGGCGGGCACGGCTGGGTGTGTGTCTGAGCGTGTGCGTGCACCCACGTGGCCCGCGTGCACATACCATCAGGGCTGTGTAGCAGTATTCCACCTACTCACTGGTAGACTTGTAAAAGCAACCCACAAAACATTTTTAAGCAAAACCAGAATAATGACCTTGAAGGCACCGAGAAACCACATGGCATCCTTTCTGGTTGTCGTGTTGTTTTTTTCAGTAGTCTGCGTTGCTGGGTTGTGACATCCATGTGGCCACAAAAGCATCTTGAGGCAAAATAACACTTAATTTGTTCTTTATTTATGTTTAACTAAGCACATTGCATGTTTCCAAATAAAAATAGACCCAAAGTGAGGTACCTGGGCCCAGTGTGTGGAACATGAGCCCTGGAGCTGCACCTCTGTGGAGCCAGGCCATGTGAGCTTCCTCTGCGCCTCGTGGAGAGGACGAGGAAGGAGGATGTATTAGTCTGTTTTCACACTGCTCTAAAGGTACTACCTGAGACTGGGTAGTTTATAAAGGAAAGAGGTTTAATGGACTCAGTTCTGCATGGCTGGGGAGGCTTCTAATCATGGCTGAAGGGGAAAGGGAAGCAGACACCTTTTCACAGTGCAGCAGGGGGTTGGGGGAAGAACGGCCAAACACTCCTAAAACCATCCGCTCCCAGGGGAACTCACTCACTATCCCAAGAAAGGCGTAGGGGAAGCTGTTCCCATGATCCAATCACTTCCCACCAGGTTCCTCCCTGACGCATGGGGATTACAGTTCGAGATGAGATTTGGGTGGGGACACAGAGCCACACCACATCAGAGGGACCACCCTGTGTGTGGCTGAGCTCCCCACCAGTTTGATGTGGACATCAGCAAAGAGGATGTTGGTTTAGCTCTTTGGGAGCAGGGAGGAGGGGTCATTTTTAATGAAATGGTTCCCCTGTCCCATTCTCCCCTGCGCTCTGCCAACTCCTTCCCTCCTGCGACACCTCAGGCAAGTTCATGGAAGGAGCCTTTGAAACAGAGCAGTGTGCAGCTCGACAGAGGGGCAGCCCATGGTGGAGAGCAGCTGCTCCTTCCTTGGGTGGCCACAGCCCATCCAGGGCATGGGGCTGACGGGCAGAGTCCAGCTGTATTTAGCCTTCATCTGCCCCATGGTGCTATGCCAGCAGAGCCACTGCCCACCCACGCCCAATGTGACTGCACAGCCAGGGCAGCACTGAGCTCCTCCTGTAGCCACCCCATGCCACCATCCGCTTGTGTGTCACACAGGGGCATATCAAGGAACTGCCCTCGGGGTTAAACGCCCATAGGAGGGTGGATGTCAGGTTTCCTAGCGGGCCCTGTTGAGATAAGCCCTGTGGTCCCTGCGGGGTGAGACGTGTCTTTCCTGGGTGTGGGGAGTACTGCGATGGGGAGCCCTGGAGAGTCATGCCCCAGCAGTGTGGCCAGCATGGGCTCGCCCTCCCCACCCCTGCTGTGGCCGCCCTCCCAGCATTCCCCAGAGGGGCCGGCATCCAAGGGGGGCCCCCGTGTCATCCCATGCGTCCCTCTGCCAGAGCTGCCTTCCTCCGCTGGAAAACCCCTGCCCCTCCTGCAGTGGCTGGCCTGCCGTCCCACCGACACCACCCATCCTTGGGACGCGGCCCCCACTGCCCTGCATTGCGTTTCTCCTGGTGTGTACGGTTCAGGTTTCCTGTCTTAGGGTGAGATCCTTAGGTGCAAGCATGTGTGTGTGGAGACACGCATTTGGCTTGTGGGCTAGTCCTCACTGTGGACTTCAAGGCCCTGGCTCCCCCAGCTCTGGCTCTGCTTCCTCTCTCAAGGGCTCCTGAAGCATTTTTAGAACATTCTGCGCAGCCTTCCGGGGCTTGCTGTCCATGAGACCCAGCACTGACCCCGGCTCACGCCCCCGGGCGCATGGTGAGGAGGCACTCCCTCTCAGGGTGTGCAGGTGCAGGGGCATCGCCTGAGAGTCAGGGCCTCTTAAACCTTGCACCCTGGGTGTCTGGCTGGCCTCACCTGGTCCCAGCCCTGGGCACTGAAGTTAGACAGATCTGGCGTAGGATCCCAGCACTGGGTGCCCATCCAGGTGACCTGGGGGGAGTTACCTTTCCTTTCCAAACCTCAGTTTCCCTCATCCTGGGTCATGAGGATTAAGTGAGGTGCTGTGGGTACTCTGCTCAGCACACCCCCGACGCGTGTTAGATGCCTGATGGATGCTTGCGGTGGTTCTTGTTTTATTGGGTGAACACAAAAGCATCGTACACAAACCCTTCCCATATGGGCTGAGGCTCATAGCGAGCATTGTCCCAGTGGGCCTGCCTTGATTGTGCATGACGTTGACCATGTGGACTTGCCCGGTGAGACCAGGGCCTCCCACGTTCTGAAGAGGATGTGTTTTGTGTCTCTGCTGCAGGAATTGCTTACTTAGGAGGTGTGTGCAGTGCTAAGAGGAAGTGTGTGCTTGCCGAAGACAATGGTCTCAATTTGGCCTTTACCATCGCCCATGAGCTGGGCCACAAGTAAGTATCAGACTCCGTGTCTTCCTGTTTTCTTTCAGTCTTTTTTGAATACAGATTTTTCGCTTGAATTCTGTAAGTTCTAAAACAGTGCTGCTCTATGCCTTTGCTGCGTCTGCAATAAAGGACCCAGGTCAGCACACTGGGGTCGCAGCCCTCAGAGACCCCACAAGATCACTGCACCGATTGGCTTGGAGAGTTGAAATGTTAATTTGATGTGCACGTCTATTCTTAAAGCCAACAGACTAGAGAGAAGAGGTTCCTCTCAGGATGTCCTTATTTAGTTGTACTTCCCTTTTGGGACGAGCATGATCTTTGATTCACTCTAAGTCTATTATTCATATAATGGGATGCATCTTTATACTATTGACTTTCCATGTCTTTTTCTGCCAATTCTAAAGTCCAACTTTCTGAATGTAGAATTTAGTGTCTTAGTTTTGAAGAATTAACAGCTGTGGATGAGAGCCTTTGCACACAGCGATTCTTCTCTTTAGGATGAAATAACCATAGAACCTTAGCACTTGCCTTAAGGAGAGTCCAAGGCAACCTCCTGGTTGTTCAGATGAGGAAACAGAGCGTCAGAGGGGTTGCTGAGTGGCTGGCCCCAGGTTGTGACCACCTGTAGGAAGCCTCAAGTGGCAGAAAGCCAGATGACGCTAAAACTGTGGCCTGAGGATTATTCTTTTTCCTAGAGTAGGTGTCTGTTTTATGTTTCTCTGAAGGAAAGATTGTGATATGACTGCTTAAGAACTTAAAATTAAATTGAGGCCAGAGCATGCAAAACAGTGGAAAGGTTTATATTGGATTGAATAGATCATAATTAAATGGAAATCTAGTTCTTGGGGGAAAAATTATTGTAAAGGTTTCCTAATGACCTACACAGTAAGATGCCTGGAATCTCAACTGTTAACTCTAGTTTTTACGAGAGTAAAGTTAATGTATAAGAAGGAGTATAAAAGCAATTGTTTTTCTCAAGCATTTGTCATATCTGTGGCTTTACTTTTTGTTTGTTTTTTTTATGAGCGATGCCGTTTAATGAGTTTATATTCTATTAACTCACTTTTTAAAATGCTGGTCCACATCCACTGAATTGATTTTATGACCTTTTTGTTTTGTTTTGTTTTTGCTGTGTTTTTTAATTATATTTTAAGTTCTGGGATACATGTGCAGAATGTGCAGGTTTGTTACATAGGTATATACATGCCGTGGTGGTTTGCTGCACCTATCAAGCTGACATCTACATTAGGTATTTCTCCTAATGCAATCCCTCCCCTAGTCCTCCACCCCCCAACAGGCCCTGGTGTGTGATGTTCCCCTCCCTGTGTCCATGTGTTCCCATTGTTCAACTCCCACTTATGAGTGAGAACATGCGGTGTTTGGTTTTCTGTTCCTGTGTTGGTTTGCTGAGAGTGGTGGTTTCCAGCTTCATCCATGTCCCTGCAAAGGACATGGACTCATCCGTTTTTATGGCTGCATGTTTTTGTTGTTGTCTTGGTTTATCTTCATTTTCTCCATTCCTGTAGAGGGGTTTGGTAGTTGGCCTTTCCGTGCCTATTGTATGTCATGATGTGAGTAGGTGCAGAGAGTGGAAATGATGTTATGTGCAATTCCTGGGGTGGGGAGGAAATCTCATGTTATTGACGCAGGACCTGGTGAAGCAAGATGAGAAGTTGTCTCTGAGTGCACAGTTATCTCATCTCAACACTATTTTTAAAAATACTGGTGACAATTCTTTGCACATAACTGTTTTTTAAATGAAGTTCAATTGCATTTGTAGTAATACCTCTGAGTTCTTAAAATCCTGTTTCCAAGAGTGATTTGCTGGGGAAAAAAAGCATAAATCAGAATGGGTTTGGCAAACATCTTCCCACCATCAAGGGACCCAGCCAGCATCCATAGTACCTAAGAATCAATTACCTAATGATTATGAGAATGCAGGATGTCAGAGTCCTTACCAACACCCGAGTTGGTATGGGCTTTTGAATAGTCAATTTAAATAAGGTGAGTTGAGCTATAGTTACATGAACTGCAATGTCCCACGCCAGCATCCAGCAGCATGGCACATGCTAAGTGCCATTTGCACATATGTGTGGGCACACACGTGCTGCATGGAGGTCTTTTCTCATCAGACATTAAAAATACAGAGGGCCATTTTCTCCCTGATGACCTGTTCGAATGTGCCGGATCAAACGCTGGCCTCCCTGCAGTGGAGGTCTGCAAAGATGAATGGTTAGATTCAAACACACTTTAGTACCCTTTAGCTATAGACTGTTTAGAACTTCTTGGAGGACTCTTTATAGCTTGCTATTGAGCTCTAATTACCGACAAAAACAAACACCTTATTGTTAATCAAAGCCAATAAATCTTGCTAGCTTTTGGCCCTCCCGCTCTTTGGGTAATTACAGGTTTCCCAGGGAAGTCTGTCACCTTTGATTAGTCGCAAGTGTTGGGAAGCAGATTTCCGAGGATGAAGCTACGTCCTCCCCATCCGCAGGCCCCTCTGGTCACTGGGCTCTGGTTGCAGGCCATCTGGGCTGCTGGGAAGGGCCAAGACCAACCCGCACTCTCAGCGAAGCCACCGGCCAGGCTGTTTCACAGACACAAAACCGGAAAGCTGTTCCCTATTTTGGAATACAGTGGAGCCGTTTAACTCCATGTTCCTTGGCTTATGTGAAGAAAGTCTCCAGGTGGCTTACCCACTGGTCCCTTACCATGGAATGCTGATAAAGTGAAACATTTCTGGAGGGAAGGTGTATGTGCGTGTGCGCCTTTGCACATGGCACACAAAGGTGTGGCTCTTCTGTTTGTTACCTAATGTGCGTCATAGGGCAATTGGTGTGAGCAGCTACCCTAAAATCTGATTGTCAGGAAAAAAATTCCGCTTCTGTATGAGCTACACATTCCACTTATCAAACAAGGAATTGCGTAGATTCACATGATTTTGTTTCTGCGTTGGCTGTCAGAAAATACAAAGCTAGATTTAGGGCTCATTTTCAGCAGTTAACTCATCTACATCCTGGAATTATACTTTCCTTCCTCTTCTCTTTCTGGTGTCTGTATGCATGGCTTTATTTTAAATCAAACATAATTTATTTGGTACAATAAACCGGCTCTAATCCAATTTGCAATCAAATAGGTCCTAAGTTATAATTGAACTTAAAGTTCTTGCCATGGTAATGTCAATAATGCTGCTTCGGCCATGAATTAATAACATACTAGTGATGTTTGACTCGGATCAGATCTCTCATTTATTGAACACCTACTATGTGCAGGGTACTGTGTGAGATGCTGTGTGTTTATCACGCCATTGAGTCAGTCCTATGAGGTAGGTGTTATGTAGCTTTTACTTTACGGGTTAGGAGACTAGTACTGCTTTTTTAAAATTTATAGTTACTACTTAATATGATTTGGGATCACTTACATGATTATACATGCTGCAATAGGCCCATTAAAATAAGGATACAAATTACATGAAATAATAAGAGAACTTGCAGAGTCAAAAACCAAGGTACTTTCAGTTTAAGGGAAGTAAATGTCCATGTGTATAGCTGCTGCTGGCTGACCAAGGACAATACCATATCATGGAGAGGGGTTCCCTAGGACACTCGAGTACTGTAGGTGAGATTGACAGCTTTTTTTTTTTTTTTTTGAGATTGACAGCTTCTTTTTTTTTTTTTTTTTTTTTTTTTTTTGAGACCAAACAATGGGCCAGCCATTTAATTAATATAAGTCTGAGACTATTAGGATGAAAGTGATGTCAGTGAAAATGATCAATAGTTTTGTGGTCTTACAGAAACATGGAAAAGGCTCCATTTACATATTAATACATAAATGAATCTGAGATTTTAAAAGCTTCCTGCTGGGCGCCTTCTCACAGATCCTGCCTCTCATCTATCATTAACTCCCCTGTAACCGCTGAGCTGAAGCTGTGGATTCATTAGATTAACAGCTTTCTGATTCTCTGCCCTGACAAAGGAGCAGGCTGCAGAAGACTCCCTAGCGCTGCTGTGGACAGGCGCTGGGGGATGGCAAGTCCTGGTGCAGGTGCTGTGTGAGAAGCTGCAGAGGGGCCACGCTTGCTGCTGCCTGGAGGCAGAGTCAGCTGCTGAGCAGCAGTCACGCTGACAACAGCCCGGAGGTTCCTAAATGCACCCCCATGCCCTTGGTTTCTTCTTGCCCATGAAAGGCTATTCTGATGGGCAGCCATGTGCTACCTTTGGGGTTCAGCTAGTAATTAGAAATGTTGGCAGCGTTAAGTGTGAGGAAAGCAGCTGTGTCCCTTCCCATAGCGGCAGCTTGAGAAATGCACTTTAAAGTGAGTGTTTTTAGCCGGGGTCTCCTTGTGCCTTTCTCCATCCCGCGGTGGCCGTTAGAAAGCAGCAGCCCCTGCGCGTGGCAAGATGGCTGCAACAGGCGTTTTTTACCAGCTGATCCTCCTTAAGACAGGATCCATGGAATGGGGGGCAGTTCCTTGAGAGAAACAGCCCAGCTGAGATGACACGCCCCAGGTTTTCTTCTTCAAGAAACCAGGACAGGGTGCCTTGTCCTGGATGTCAGCATCCAACATGCCGATCACAATTTGGTTTTAAAGAGAAAGAGGAAAATCCAGAAGTAAGCATTTGTTTCTCTCAGGCCCCTGCTTTTCAGGCTCAACTCTGGTTGGTCATGGGAAGGACTGACCCCTGATGATGAGTAGAAGCTCAGCTCTATGCTGACTGCCCATGAGAAAAAGAAAAAATAAAATCCAGATCAAGGAGGGAGTTGGCAGTAACTTCAGTGTGACTTTAAAGTGGGTGTAATGCAGCTGTTGGAATTAGAGCATCTATTGTTGGCTGTGATTTGGAAGCTCCGGTATAAAAGAAAGTGCATAGCTCTATGAAGGCTGCTGAGAGTGCCTTGTGTTTTGAGGGAAGTGGGTCTGATACGCTGCAGCTAGGTCCAGGGGAGGTGCCTGGTAGGAGGAGCTGGTCCTACTGCAGCTGCAGGCAGGAGGGCACAGAACCAAGTGTCCACTAGTCGTTCTGGGCCTAGGGAAACCCAGGACCCTGTGCCCACCTGTGTCTTAATCAGGCAGGGCAGCAAGCTCCTGGGAGGTGTCTAGAGACAGGACCTTCTAGGTGGGGTGACAGTAGAAGGGAGGGAGTCTGCTTTGTGCACCATCTGCCACCCATTCAGAAAAACAAAAAGGATATATCTTTATATAGAGAAATAAAAAGCTTTCTCATTGCAGAAAATAAACCTCTGCCTTTGTTGGATTGAGGAGTGTCTGTTAGATAAGTCTGAGCCAGACCAGGGTTCAAGAAATGCCTGGCCTTGGGAGCCAGCCCAAACCATGGGAGGTCTCCAGCCCAAGTGGCACCAGCGCCACGCACGTGCTCAGCCTCCTGCAGCCTCTCCCCAGGGAGGAGCTTCTCCAGACGTGCCCCTCCTCGGGTTTCCCCTGCCGCCCCTGTACCCTTGCTTCGGTCAAAAAACCATTCTCTTTCCATTCTGGAATTGACCTCTCCTGTAGTGGAGAGGCCCAGCCTGTGGCTTCTGAAAAACGCTGTCTTGACAAAAGCTGGGAACCTGGCGTAGATGGTGCCTGGCAGTGACGCATAGGAGGAGCGTTGGGCGTTTAGAAACGCGGTGGCCCAGCCTCACCCACCATTGACTGATGCGCTCGCTCTCGGCGGGGAAGCTCAGGAAAGCTCTGCAGGAGATTCCGCACGTCCCAGGTGGAGAACCGTGGAAGACGCAACATTGGAGGCGTCTCATTGTTGCTCCTTCTGGCCTTGCCCACATTCCTGCCACCGTCTCTTTCCCCCATGCCTCCGAGGCCCCAGTGCTGGGGTGCCAACACTGGGTCTCCCTCAGTGCTGAGCCCGGCTGTGCTAAAAACAACCCACCCGCTTCACCTCTCTCTCGGTCCCCCTGAGTTCCATGCACCTCACCACTTCCGAGTGAGCACTCAGGACCCGGCCGCTCTGAATGTTGCTACCGTACACAGGCTTAGTCCTGTCTCTACTCCGTCAGCTCCCAGGAGACCTCAAGGAGGGCGTGGCGCAAAGCGTAAAGTGACCTGTGGTGGAGCCACTGGAAGGATGGGCCGGGCAGAAGCCTGGACCCAGATGAGGCAGGAGAGCAGGGAGAGGGACAGGTGGAGCCCTGCAAGTACAGAGGGCGGGTGGGGCCACCACCAGGTGCAAGTGAAGCTCAGTCTCCTCTAATTTTCGTTCCATTGGATGCTTCCAGCCAGATGTGATGCTGTGCCAAGGTGAGTTCAGGACCGTGGACGTCGGGAAGGATGCCACATTGACTAGGGACCTGCTTGCCCGACCTGCAGCTCAGAACGTGAAGGAATCGGATCCATGAGAAGTGTGGCCCGTGGGCAGCGGGTGGACGCATGTCTGGGGAGTGATGGGGAGGAGGGAAGGTTGGGGGAGAGCCATGTGGGGGAAACGTTCCCATAACTGGAGTTGACATGGTTCAAATGAAAAGAAATTGTCTCAGTCCCAGAACAGGAAGGAAAGCAAAGCCATTATCCAGATGTGTGAAGCACAGGAATGCTCGTCTGTGATTTGTATTAAAAACGAGCCAGCCGACACAGTGCTGTGGGGACACGGAATGGACACAGGACAGATCTAGGCGGGCAGGCAGCCCACCAGCAGACAGCCATGGGTGGTGGCTGCTCTTGCCTCAAATGTTTGGCCTGAGCGCTCCACCTAGTAGGCACGGCACAGACATCAGATGGGCTGGCGTTGAGAGGAAGTTACGCAGAGAGAGAATTTCTGAGAAGGTCCTAACTGTTTGGAAATCCTGGAGGGAGAGGGAGCATTCTTTTGTTCTAGTTGGGATTAGGGCAGTTGTGTTCACATAGGGGTTGGTCTTCCTGGAGGAACAGAAAAGGGGGTGCCTCCCCCCAGGAAGGGATGGAGCCTTGGACAGGCTCTAGACAGGTTTCCCAGCAGGTTCCTGCCTGGGCCTCCTCCCCAGTTCCCACTTAGCTCTCATGGCCTCAGGCGGTCTTCCCCTCTCTACTGAAGGGTAATTGGTGGTGCTTGCAGCGTTGAAGGGTTCTCAGGTTTCCCTTGCGGGAGCTTGGAGTGATTCCTGAAAACAGTTTCTTCTGCACTTGGCCCCTGCATCAAAGTCTGTGTGAGCGTCCACTGGGCATGGCAGTCCTACCCAAATTCCAGAGTCGTTCAAAACATGCAGGCCTTATTTCCTTTTATTTATGTATTTATATATATTTTTTAATTTCTATGGCTATATAGTAGGTATATATATTTATAGGTTACATGAGATGCTTTCATATAGGCATGCAATGCATAAGTCATATCAGGGTGTTTTGCTGGTGAGACTTGCAGGGTTCTTCACCTTGACAAGCCACAAACCTCCTGGTGCCTTGGCTGTGATAGAATGAGCTTGCGACTGTGGAGGACCCACGGGGCAGCTGTTGTTCTGCCCCACTCAGCGTTGCCTGATTTCTCGCTTCCTCCCCGCTCCCTTTCTCTCACACAAATAGAAGCAGAATTTCCTTCTGGCCCCTCCCCAGCAGAGAATCTTGGATGGGAGGTGTCGCCGCAGCGACCAGAGCAGCAAGGAGCATTTGTGACGGTGGGCTCTGTCTAAATGGCCCTACTGCTGTCTTCAGCGATTCTCATGGTCCTGCATTCACGGGTTGCAGAGAAACTGCATTGCTTTTCTTTGGAGTCTCATCATTGATGTGGAGTCACATGCAAGGCAATGACATTTCTTCCAGTTGTCTGGAAAACCCAGAGCCTCTGTTCCAAAGAGGACCTCGGCCACAGCCTTCCCAAATCCCACCAGGCCAGGCCTGACGCCTGGCTTGGAAGGAGGGAAACTCCAACAGAAAGCCATTAAAAGCCTGTCAGCAAGCAGGCACAGGTGGTCCCACCTGTATTCTGAGCAGCATGTCCCAACAGCTGTTGGCTGGCACTCAGCGTCATGATAGGAAGTCCAGCCATGGAGAGACTTCCTCTGCCGCCAGAGTTTCGTTACTGAATGAGGCAGGTTACACACGCTGTGCTGGTGTTTGTCTCTGCCCCAGGAATCCTTTGCATTTAATTATCAGTAGATTCCCTTGCCTAAAATAATGTCATCCAAGATGGTGTTTGAGGAGACAGGAGGAAAGTTGAGTTTGGCTAAAGAACCAGATTCTGAAATCCCCTCAGAACTTCCAGACTCTTCCAGCAATTAGCTGAGATGTAGTTTTCTTGTGCCAGAGCTTCTGGCAGCCTCAATTGAGTGGTTCTTGGAGCTGGAAGGGATGTCCGGAGTCGTCATTTTGCAGATGGTGAGCCACCTCCCTTGCCGCGGCGCTGTGTGGCCGAGTGGAGACTCGCACCAGAAGCTCAGGCTGCAGCACAGTGCCGTTTCCACACGTGAACAGAACCAGGGCCAGCGCTGAGCCCTGTCCAGGTGGCTGTCTTGGTAACTAGACTCACTGAACTTTTACTTGAAAAGACACCTTTGGCTTACACAGCTAGGGTTCCCTTCGTACTCAGATGGCAGGGGCGTGATCTGATGCAGCTTTCTCTGCAGAAGGAGCGTCCCCATTCTTCCAGGTGTTTGGTTTCCTGCCTGGAACCCTTGTGCACCTACTGCCCACTGCCAGTGGACACCTTGAAACCAAGTACCTGACTTCTCCAGACCTGCCCCTCGTGGGATTCCTCCTGCCGTCCCTGTGCCCTTGCTCCAGTCAGCCATTCTCTTCTCATTCTGGAATTGACCTCTCCTGTAGTGGACAGGCCCAACCTGTGGCCTCTGGAAAACCCAAACCTGAATGCCTCTGGGGACCTTGCCACCAGCCCAGTCAATGGCACATTCTGGGAAAGGGCGCTTCTCATCTCCATCTGTTTGAGGTCACAGATGGCTTGCTCTCACTTTGTGCGAAGGTGGTGGTTTTGCCAAATGGCAGTGGCAGACAGAGAGGGCCAGCAGAAGGGCTTGGGGGGCGTCTGGGAGAGCCACAGAATCATGCACTTTGTTCCTGACATCAGAGCAGAGCACAGACAGTAGTTTCCAGGGGCCAGCATGAGGATCTGGGAATGGCCTTTCTTGGAAAAAAAATATACATCAGTAGATGGATATAGAATGAGGGAGGTTATCATTTTCTCAGCAAGTTGCTGGAAGCATGAGTAGGGCATCCCCTTGTTAAGCAGAGCCTCGCTTCTGCAGTGTTGAGAGGGCCTGTGCTAAGTAAGCCTCAGTGACTCACGCCTCTCACTTGTGATTGGTATCAGCAGCCAATGAGAGGAAGGCAGGCTGGTCAGTGTTGAACTGAGCTGGGGAAGAGTCTTAGGGTTTTCAAGGTCCCTGGTGATGCTGATGCAGGGAAGTGAGGCAGGCAGCCACTGGGAGAAGCTGGGCCCTGTGGTGCTGGGTGTATCACTTCGGGGCCTGAACTTGTGCCCACACCTTGCCCACGGCTTTCCCAGATTGCATTCAGGTGGATTGCTAAAGACAAATACAGGGCATCCACACAGCAGTAGTTTTTAGAAGTCAAACTTGACAATAGTATCGCCATACCAAGGACATAGCAGATCCAGGAGGACGTCTGCCGTGAGGCAGCTTCAGACACTGAAAACAAGTGACCAGACGCCTGCTGACGACCCAAAGGCATACATGGGTTGGTTTCTGGTCAGGGGAGCCTTCAACAGGAGCACATGCTGCTGTTATTCCTTCCATACAGAGGCATGTGCTGCTTTGCCTAGTGAGCCTGTGGTTGGCTATGTTGGTGGCTCTGCATTGGGGGAGCACCTGAATTAATAAAGGGCCTGTGCAGCTTTGTGGCACATGCTCTGTGATGACCCAGAGATGTCAGAAACTGCTCCCAGCAGCAGGAAGAGAGTTAAAAAGGCAGCCAAGTTCCTGCCAGCTGCTTGGTCCCCGCTTGGCTTAGCAGAACAAGCTCACAAAGCCCCCCTCCGTATACCGTCCCCCAGTTGAGCTGTCCTTTCTGATTTAATAATTTTCACCTAAAACTCCTACATCCCATGCCCGGTTCAGAATCTGGCAGAGTGAAGAAGCCCCACATTTGGTGCTGCACACAGTGGAGAAGCACCCTAGGACTTCATCTCGTGCCTTGCACTTCACAGTGTAGTCTTGGACCAGCAGCATCTGTATCACCCTGGAGACTATTGGTTGGAAACGCAGGGCTCAGGCCTGCCAGGGGACTCGTGTCCAACATGATAGTTTGAGAGAAACAGCTAAGGACGTCCAAGGGGTGGACCGTTTGGTTTAACTTATTCCTCAGTCCGATGCTCAGTGTTGCAGCTGCTGGTATATATAACTTGGTGGGTTAAAGCAAAAGACTTTTTTTTTCCATCGTGTTTCTGTGGGGGTGTTTTCGGGATAGCTTTCATACCCTGGCTTTGGAATCTCTTCTCTGGTCCCTGCTCTTTGGCTATGCTTTGTTTGCTGCCTGTGCAATGCTAGAAGGCTCCCAGGGGTTGTCAGCTGGCTTTGGAACTTGACGCTAGGTTTCCGTCCAGCCTCCTCTACCACCTGGAGACCGGGTTTCTTAGCAGATATACTTGGTACAGCCACCACTGATCCTACCGGTCAAAGAGACTTCACTCTAGTCCAAACATTTGACTTGACACATAATAAAACCTGGTACATTTTTGGCTAAACTTGAGCACATCAAACTCTTGGATATTTACAAACTTGTATGGAAACATGCTGGTCAACTTGAATTGGGGTTTCCCGTGAAATGGGGGTTTTCCACGTAGAAGATGGAAGGAAGCCGCAAAACTGTCAGAAATACTGAAGAAGAATGTTAGACACTCCTTAAAAAATCCCAAAGCAGCTGGTTTTGTGTGTGTGTGTGTGTGTGCTTGTTTTTTTTTTTTTTTAAAAAAAAAGACAGGGCTTCGTGGCCAGGCGTGGTAGCTCATGCCTATAATCCCAGCATTTTGGGAGGCTGAGGTGGGCAGATCACCTGAGGTCAGGAGTTCGAGACCAGCCTGACCAACATGGAGAAACCGCATCTCTACTAAAAAATACAAAATTATCTGGGCATGGTGGTGCATGCCTGTAATCCCAGCTACTCGGGAGGCTGAGGCAGGAGAATCCCTTAAACCCGGGAGGTGTAGGTTGCAGTGAGCCAAGATCACACCATTGCACTCCAGCCTGGGCAACAAGAGCAGAACTCCACCTCAAACAAACAAAAAAAGAGGACCTCGCTCTGTCACCCAGGCTGGAGTGCAGTGGTGTGATCACAACTCACTGCAGCCTCAAACCCCTGGGCTCAAGTGCCCCTCCCACCTTAGCCTCCTAAGTTGCGTAGACTACAGTCTCACACCATCCCGCCTGGTTATTGGTGTTCTTTGACTTGCCAAAAAGGCAGACTACGGGTCCCTGTCTGTGAAATGCTGACTTTGCTCTCTTGCCCTTTTTTGGTCTCCCATTCAGTTTTTATTTTCAATTTGGGGGCAGAAGCTGAGGTGTGAGCAACTGTGCTTTTCCTAGAGGGTGTCTTCTTCCCACCGTCACTGCCAGGGGCCCTGTGTGAAGAGCTGGTCCTGTGGCTGCCCTTTTGGTGAAATATGGAGTTGGCAGGTCAGCCTGTTGGGGTGTCTTGAGTGAGGTATGAAAAGCATCATTTTCTGTTTCCACATTTGTTATATTATTACCCATGGCCTGGAAGACCAGAGCAGCCTTCAAATGCTGGGTGGAAACTTCTGGAATCTGGGGATTTAGAGTGAATCCTAAAGTCCAGGAACCAGATCACTTCTTGCTGCAACATGAGTCATGTGTCCAGAGAAGCTGGTTCCCCTCTTGCGGGTTGAGCCTGGGACCTGCCTGGCATTAGTCTTCAGTGGTCCTTGTGTTTATAGCAACTCCTACCAAGTGACTGTGAAGTTCATTTCCTTGTGAAAGGTGGCTCAGGAAGGAAAGCCAAGAGGGCTGGTTACCAAAGGGAAAGAAAGTCAGAGAGCACCCTAAAGCACTCATGTTTTAAACCTTAGGGATTTGCAAGGGGTTTTTTTTTGTAAAGATTTGTAAAGATGCCCCCATTTGGACACAGTGGGCACTCTGACAGATACTACCTGCTCTAACTTTATCACTGGGCATGCTTATCTCCGTCTCAATGGCCCATCAAGTCTCACCTTACACACCAGGGATGCGCAGTGCACCTTGTACCAGTGGGAGCTGAGGTCCTGGGTGATGGAGGAGGTGATGAGAGGTCAATAGTTGCTTCACATGAGTCTGGCTCTCTTGGTCCAGATTAAAAGAACTTATTTGCAAATGGGAGTGCCAGACCACATTGATAATTGTGGAAGAGCAATGAAGGAAGGGAAAGAAGCCAAAGACTAAAAGTAGGCAGATGCCATCTTGCAAAAGGGAAATGAGACAAATGGCGTACATTTCAACTTACGATATTAATATTGCTTATAGGAAACATTCCAGAGTGGCTCATCAAACATAATTTGTGAGCTCTCAGAAATAAAAGCAACAATCCTAGAAGTCAGCCAAGGATTGTGCAAAGATAGGCGGTGGAAAATTTTGCTCAGGTTTCTGCAAAACTCTCAGCCCTCCTGATGGGGAAATATGGAGAATTGTGAGCTGGATACTGCTGCAGTTAAAGGAGTTTGTAACAGTTGGATAACCTTACTCAATGGATGCTTATTAGTAGAGGAATGTCTACCTGTGAGAGTTGCTTTCTGCCTGCCCCTGGGGTGCTGGAATCACTGCTTGTTGACTGCTTTAGTCATGACCTGGCTGTGGAGATAGGCAGTATGCGCATCAGACATGGAGATGACACCAAGATGGGAGGGAAAATGGTATGTGGCAATTCAGAGTCCATGAAGTTGTTGGTCACCTTGAAAAGTGGCCAAATGCAGCAATGCATGATTGCATTTCATTTTCACCCCATCCTATAATAGTGGTAGTATCTGCATTTTATAGAGAGGAAGATGAGGCCCAGAACAGTCCACTCGTAAATGGCAGAGCCAGGCTTCAAGCCCTTTGTCAATGTTGAAGTCCATGCACTCGCCATATGCCTTACAGCTTTCCAGATGGCATTTAACATCGGTTAAGTCTCAGATCAACTAATGTACAAGATGGAGGAAATGCAGCTTAATGACAATTTCACTGCCAGCAAGCATATCTGTCCCTACTTCCTTCTCATACTTCATTGACATTACTCATTGATCCCAGGACCTTCCCGTCTCCACTGAATCACAACTCACAGGCCTTCCTAACTCTAGGCAGCGACTGCCAGTAGATTAGGGCTGGCATAAGAGATGAAATGAACTGACCGTCCCACAGGTGTGGAGTAATTGTTAGCTGCACACTCAGAAAACCAGTGTGTTCCTGTGCTGTGTTAACACCAGCCTCATCTTCGGAAATGAAGAAGGCAGTGTTAGTCCTGCCATGCCCTTCAGGGGTTAAGTGGCACCAGGAAGCTTGTGTTCAGCATGGGAAATCTGTCTTAAGAAGGACTTCAGGAGCCAGAAGCACGTTCATATGCAAGGGAAAGGGGTGATGAAGGAAACAGCTGGAAGGACTGAGTGTCTTTGTGTGGATGAGGTGTGCAGGGGATACTTTGGAGGATGGCAGGGCATAAGGGGTCTCTGCACAGCCCCGGATGGCAGAGCTTAACCGATGTGCTCCAAGTTACAGGAAAAGAGGTTGCAACTTAGCGGAAGAGCATTCTTAACATTAGAGTTCTTTAGAAGCAGTGGGAAGTGTTGATTTTCTCACACTGGCGAGTTTGCATGAAGATGCTGCCTTCTGGCTTAGGGGTTGAAGGGGAGATTTTTGGAGTTTGAAGAGGTTTGAATTGATATCTGATCTCACTTTAGACCCTCATGTTCTTGATTCTGTGACAGGGTCAACGTGGGGGGCGAAAGAGACCAGGATCTGAGCAGTGCACTGTGGGTTCACAGGCAGTAAGACAAAAGTTAAAACACATGTACCCTGTTGAGCAATGGTAGATCTCACAGGTTTCTGCTACAAGCTTGTTCTCAGGGCTTTATGTCTGTTAATTCATCCCAACTGTGCCATGGGGTAATTCCTGTCATTCTCTCCACTCTACAGGTAGGGAAACTGAGGCACAGGGAACTTAAGCAACTTGCCATGGTCCCAGAGCTTATAAGTGATGGAATCAGGATTTGAACCAGGAAGTAAGGTCTCAGCGTCCACACTGCTGACCACTATGTCCATAACCTCTGCACAGACTTGAGCGCTTTCAGATTGTTTTCATGTGCACTGTCTATGTTAGGCATCCTCAGGGAGGAGGCAGGTGCTCTTGGCCCAGGAAAATAGGATGGTCACTGAGGAGCAGGTCTGAATTTGGAGACAGAGAGTAGGCATCAGCCTGACGTAATGGAGGAGTGATTAACAAAAGCCATGGGGCCGGGAGGAGGAGAGGTGGCGAGCCCAGGCCACAGTGGGACAGGGCCCTATCATACCTGCCACATACAGGCCCCAGAGCTCTGGGAAGGGTCCCCAGAAGAGAGGGGCTGTGACAGGAGGCTCTGAGAAGTCTGATCTGGTGATGGCCACAGCAGCATGATGGACGGAGGGAAGGTGGTGACAGGCCAGAGGCAGGAGCGGAGTTCCCAGGTGGCAGCATTGGTCAGGAGGCACAGAGGAGAGACAGAACCTACCCTGGGCCCCAGGGCCTCAGAGATTCTGCCAAAATGTGTAGCCAGGGTCTGGTCCCCAAAGAAAAAATCCTGAAGGCAGCTTTGCCACAAATCATTTACCCTCCATGTGCCCCAGTGTCCTCGTCTGTATAATGGGGACACTGACAGCCTCAGAAAAACGTAAAGATAACCTTCTCTAAGTGTAACCAGCTATCCTAGATATTATTCAACAACAACAATAAAATGATGGTGAAAGCTGGAAAGAAGAAGGCTCACTGGCCAGGGGCCCCAGGACTTGAGAATGACAACATGGTGAATTCTCTGGGTTTTCTTTTCCTCTCCCCACATATCCCGACTGGGGCACCCGGAGGCCTGCAACCTGGAGCTTTCCACAGTCTTAGACATAAAACCCAAGAACAGCGTGCTCTCCCTGGCCAGTGGACTTGGGGGACACAGCCCAACAGAGACCTCATGGGGAGCCTGAGACCTGCTTCCTAAACAGGACATAGTGAGCTGGCTACTCTACCTGCAGCAGCAGCAAACCCCAGGCCTGCTCACCTTGTGCTCCACAGCCAGGACACCGGTAGGCAGCTCCATCTGCTCCCAGCAGCAGCAGCAGCAATGAAACCCCTTGTCTCCCTGCTGTCCCCGTGCCCAGAAGCTTCTCTCTCCCTGACCCCACTATAGGAGGTGGCTCAGAGACACCCAGTAACACAGGGAAATGCCTTTCACCCCCACAGATATCACCAGCACCAACTGAAGAGGAGCCTCAACAATACCATAAAAACAAAGCAGATTGGGTAACATCTCAGGGCCTCTAAAAACTAAACTATCATTGGAATTAAAGCCCACAGAAGTAAGCCAGACCTACATGGCAAACCTAAACAGTGTGATGGCTTGCTACGATAGTATATTTAAACAGGATCAAGAGACTCCTAATATAATAACCAAAGTATTCAGGATGTAGTTGAAAATCACTAGTCATACTAAGACTAGGCAAGCCACAATTTGAGAAAAATCAGTCAACTGGCACCAGTGACAAATGTTGGAATTGTCTAATGACAATTATAATAATGCTTCCAACAATTAATGATAAATTTTCTTGAAACAAAATTTCAACAAAGAAATTGAAATTTCACAGAAGAACTCAATCTAAATGAAAATTATAGAACTGAAAAAATATAGGAACAACGAAATTCTCATTGGATGGAATTTAGATAGAATGGAGATGATGGAATAGAATCAGTGAACTTAGATGAATGTAATTCACTCAATCTGCACAGAGAAAACACACTGGAAAAAAAACGAGCTGGGCCTGAGGGATCTGTGGAAGATACAAACTTGTATCAGGAATCCCAGAAGCAGCCAGGCGTGGTGGTTCACACCTGTAATCCCAACACTTTGGGGGAGGCCAAGGCAGGCAGATTACTTGAGGTCAGGAGTTTGAGACCAACCTGGCCAACATAGAAGAACCCCATCTCTACTAAAAATACAAAACTTAGTTGGGTTTTGTGGTGCATGCCTGTAATCCCAGCTACTCAGGAGGCTGAGGCTGGAGAATCACTTGAACCCAGGAGGCGGAGGTTGCAGTGAGCTGAGATCATGCCACTGCACTCCAGCCTGGGTGACAGTGCGAGACTCTGTCTCAGAAAAAAAAGAAAAGAAAAGAAAAAAAATCCCAGAAGCAAAGAAGAAAGAGTGTGGGACTGGAATAAAATATTTGAAGAAATAAAGTCCAAAAACATCCCAATTAAGTGAAAGACAAGCCTGCAGATTCAAGAAGCTGAGTGAATCTCAAATAGGATAAGCTCTAAGAAATTCACACTAAGGCACATCAAAACTAAATTCCTTAAAGAAAAAACTCTTCAAAACAACCAGAGACCAGAGGGAGGAGCAAGATGGCCAAATAAAACAGAAGCCTCCATCAGTTGCCACCCCCTGCCACCACCCCACAGTAACACCAAATTTAACAGCTATCTACACAAAAACTGCCTTGATAAGAATCAAAAATCAAGTGAGCACTCACAGTACCTAGTTTTAACTTCATATCACTGAAGGAGGCACTGAAGTCTATAGGAAAGACAGTCTTGAATTGCCAGTGCGACCTCTTCCCCCACCCTTCAACAGCAGTCACAGTGTGGCACAGAGAGGTGATCTCTGTGTTTGGCGGAGGGATAGCACAATGAATCTGAGACTTTGCATTGAACTCACTGCTGCCCTATCACAGTGTGATATGGTTTGGCTCTGTGTCCCCGCCCAAATCTCATTTCAAATTGTAATCCCATCATCCCCGTGTCTTGAGGGGGGAACCTGGTGGGTGGTTTCCCCGTGCTGTTCTTGTGATAGTGAGTGAGTGCTCACGACATCTGATCGTTTTATAAGGGGCTCGTCCGCCTTCGCTCTTCTCTCTCCTGCCACCATGTGAAAAAGGTCCTTGCTTCCCCTTTGCCTTTGGCCATGATTGTAAGTTTCCTGAGGTCTCCCCAGCCATGTGCAACTGTGAGTCCACATGTTAAACCTCTTTCCTTTATAAATTACCCAGACTCGGGTACTTCTTTGTAGCAGTGTGAAAAATGGCCTAATGCACAGTGGAAAGCAAAACTGGGCTGAACTCAGCTGACACCCATGGAGGGTGCATTTAGACTGTCCTAGCTAGAAGGGGGATCACCCATCCCAGTGGCTGGAACTTGAGTTTTGGCAGGCCTCACCTTCGTGGGCTAAAGTGCTCTGGGGTTCTAAATAAATGTGAAAGGCAGTTTGGGCCACAAGGACTGAAACTGCTCGTTGAGTCCTAGTGCTGCGTTGGACTTGGAGCCAGTGGACTTGGGGGGCATGCAACTTAATGAGACATTAGCTGAGGTGGCTAAGGGAGTGCTTGTGCCACCTTTCTCCCAACCCCAGGCTATGCTGCTTGCAGCAACAAAAATTACTCCTTCCTCCTTCTTCAGGAGAGAAGAGGGAAGAGTAAAGAGAACATTGTCTTGCATCTTGAATACCAGCTCAGCCACAGTAAGATAGGGCACTGGCCAGGTTCATGAGGCCCCCATTCTAGGCCGTATCTCCCAGGTGACAATTCTAGACACATACTTAGCCAGAAGGAAACCCATTGCCTTGAAGGGAAGGACCCAGTCCTGGCATCATTCATAACCTGCTGGCTAAGGAGCCCTTCGCCAGCCCTGAATAATCAGCAGTATACCCAGGTGGGATGCCATGGGCCTTGGCTTAGACTCTGAGATGTGGTGGCTTCAGGTGAGACCCAGCACTTTTCCATCTGTGGTGGCTGTGGTAAGAGACTCCTTCTGCTTGAAAAAAGCAGAGGGAAAAGCAAAAGGGACTTTGTCTTGCACCATAGGTACCAGCTTGGCCACAGTGGGGTGGAGCACCACGTAGGCTCTTGGGGTCCCCAGTTCCAGGTCTTTGCTCTGGACAGCATTTCTGGACCTGTTCTGGGCCAGAGGGGAGCCCACTGCCCTAAATGGTGAGTCCGATGTCTGGCAGCATTCACCACAAACTGAAGAGTGCTTGAGCCTTAAGTGAACATTGTGGTAGCCTGGCAGTACTCCTCATGGGCCTTGTGTGGTGGTGGCCACAGGAAGAGGCTCCTCTGCCTGTGAAAGGGGAGAGAGGAGAGGGAAGGACTTTGTCTCTAGTTTGAGTGTCAGCTTAGCTGCAGTAGAATAGATCACCAGGTAGATTTCTAAGGTTTTGACTCCAGTGCCTGGCTCTTGGACAGCGTCTCTGGATCCACCTGGGGCCTAGGGGAACTTGCCGCCCTGAAGGGAAGGACAAGTCTGGCTGGCTCTGCCACCTGCTGATTGTAGCACCCTGGGACTTTGAGAGAACATAGGCAGTATCAAGGTAGTGGTTACAGCAGGCCTTGGGTAATCCCATTTATAATAGCTACAAATAAAATACCTAAGAATTATCTTAACCAAAGAAGTGAAAGATCTCTGTAATGAAAACTATAAAACGCTGATACAAGCTATTGAAGGGGACTCAAAAAAATGGAAAGATATTCAGTGTTCATGAATTGTAAGAATAAATACTGTTAAAACATCCATACTACCCAAAACAATCTACAGACTCAGTGCAATCGCCATCAAAATATCAATGACATTCTTCACAGAGATAGAAAAAAAATCCTAAAATTTATATGGAACCATAAAAGACCCAAAATAGCAAAAGCTATCCTGAGCAAAAAGAACAAAACTGGAGGAATCACATTACCTGACTTCAAATTATACTGTAGAGCTATAGTAACCAAAATGGCATGGATACTGGCGTTTAAAACAGATGCACAGAGCAATGGAACAGAATGGAGAACCCAGAAACAAATTCATACATCTACAGTGAACTCAAAGGTGCCAAGAACATACACTGGGGAGAGGACAGTCTCCTTGATAAGTGGGGCTGGGAAAACTAGATATCCATATGCAGAAAACTGAAACTAGATCTTTCTCTCTCTCTTGCTATGTACAAAACCCAAAATGGATTAAAGACTTAAATCTAAGACCTCAAACTATGAAACTGATAAAATAAAACAGAGGGGAGACACTCCAGGACAGTGGTCTGGGCAAAGATTTCTTGAGTGATACCCCACAGGTACAGGTAGCCAAAGGAAAATTGGACAAATGGGATCACATCAAGTTAAAAAGCTTCTGCACAGCAAAGGAAACAACCAGCAAAGTGAAGAGACAACCCACAGAATGGGAGAAAATATTTGCAAACTACCCATCTGACGAGATTAATAACCAGAATACATAAGGAGCTCAAATAACTCTTAGGAAAAAAAAATTATAATCTGATTTAAAAATGGGCAAAAGATCTGAATAGACATTTTTCAAAAGAAGACATACAAATGGCAAAGAGGCATATGAAAAAGTGTTCATCATTGATCATCAGAGAAATGCAGATCACAACTACCATGAGATATCATCTCACCCCAGTTATAAAGGCTTTTATCCAAAAGACAGGCAATAACAAATGCTGGCAAGGTTGTGGAAAAAAGGCAACCCTCATACACTGGTGGGAATGTAAATTAGTACCACCACTATGGAGAACAGTTTGGACGTTCCTCAATAAACTGAAAATAGAATTATGATGTGATCCAGCAATCTCTCTGCTAGGTATATACCCAAAAGGAAGGAAGTCAGGATATCAAAGAGATATCTGCACTCCTATGTTTATTGTAGCACTATTCACAATAGCCAAGATTTGGAAGCAACCGAAGTGTTCATCAACAGAGGAATGGATTAAAAAAATGTGGTACTTATTGCAATGGAGTACTATTTAGCCATAGAAAGAATAACATCCTGTCACTTAAAACAACGTGGATGGAACTGGAGGTCATTACATTAAGTGAAATAAGCCAGGCACCAGACAAACTTCGCATGTTCTACTTATTTGTTGGAGCTAAAAATTAAAACAGTTGAACTCATAGAGAGTAGAATGATGGTTACCAGAGGCTAAGAAGGGTAATAGGAGGCTGGCGGGGAAGTGAAGATAGTTAATAGGTACAAAACATAGTTAGAAGGAATGAATAAGACCTAGTATTTGGCTCCACAACAGGGCTATAGTTATAATTTAAATGTACATTTTAAAATAACTAGAAAAGTATAATTGGATTGTTTGAGATGATGATACCCCATTTACCCTGATACGATTATTACACATTGTATGCCTGTATCAAAATATCTCATGTACCCCATAAATACTATAGCTACTATGTACCCACAGAAATTAAAAATAAAAAAAAACTGGGAACAATGTATTGCCTATAAAGGAACAGCAATTTGGATGACAATAGGTTTCTCATCTGAAACCATAGAGGCCAGAATGAAGTGGCACAAGATTTTTTTTAAGTGTTGAAATAATTCTCGATTTCCAATCCTATATCAAATAAAACTATCCTTCAGGAATGAAGAGAAAATACAGACATTCTCAGAAAAAGGAAATCTAATAGAATTTGTTGCTAGCAGACAGACCTTAAAGAATGGCTGAAATAAGCTCTCCAAAGAAAATGGTAGCAGAAGAATGTGGATCTTTCAAAACAGAATTGGTAAAAGAACAACAGAAGAATAGTAAAACAACAACAGAATGGGTAAAAGTAGAACTACATATTATAGAGTATTCTTCATAAAGTTTTTAAGTCATATTCTAGCATTGAAGCATAAGTTATAACATTTCATGTATGTAGACAGAACACTTAAGGCAGTGCATTATGGGGAGGGTACAAGGATCTAAATAAATGTAACATTTCTCTACTTAACTCAGAGTGGTGAAATGTCAACACCAGTTGGCTGTGATGTATGTATATGGCAATATCTAGAAGGACAGCTAAGAAAACTATACAGAGTGATATTTTTAAAAACATGAATAAATCAAAATCAAACTCTAATTGATGTTCAAGTAACCCACAGGATGTCTAGAAAAAAGAAACAAAAGAAACAAAACAAATAATAAAATGGCACACTTAATCCCTAACATGTCAGTAATTGCTTTCAATGATCTAAAAAAATACTTCAGCTAAAAGACAAACATTGGCAGAATGGATTTAAAAATACGACCTAACTATATGCTCTCTGAAAGAAACTCATTTCAAACATAACGACATAGGTAGATTGAATGTAAAATTTTAAAAATGGAAAAAATACATCATGAAAACATTCATTTTGGGAAAAAACAAGAATTGCTATATTAATATCAGAAAAAATAGACTTCAGAGGAAAGTAGATTACCGGGGCAAAGATGGACGCTGTATAATGATAAAAAGGTCAACCCACCATAAAAGATACAACAACCTTTAATGTATATGCACCAAAATAAAGAGATTCAAAATACATGAAACAAAAACTAACCAGAGAGAGAAAGTAGATGAATCCACAATTTTAAAAAGCTATTTTCAAAACCTCTGTCTCAGCAATTGATAAAAATATTAGACAGAGAATTGGCAAGGATATAGAACTGAACATCAACCAACAGGATCCAATGGACATTTATAGAACACTCCATCCAACAACAGCAAAATACACATTCTTTTCAAGCTGTCATGGAACATTCAGCATTATGACTACATCCTGAGGCACAAAGCAAACTGTAACAAGTTTAAAAGAATTGAGGTCATGTAAGGTATATTCTCTGACCTTATAATGGAATCGAACTGAAAGTCAGTAACAAAAAGACAACAGGAAAATCTCCCAACACTTGAAAATTAAATAACACATTTCTGGGTAAACCATAAGTCAGAGAAGAAATTTCAATGGAAATAAAAAATACATAGAACTGAATGAAAATGAAAACACATTTTATCAGAATTTGTGGGATATAGCTAGAGCAGTGCTGAGAGGGAAATGTATAGCTGTTAAGTGCTTACATTAGAAAAGAGGAAAGATTGAGAATGAATGATCGTAAGTTCCTACTTCAAGAAATTAGAAATGCAAATGTAAAATGGTACAGCCACTCTGGAAAAGTTCCTTTTAAAACTTACCATATGGCCCAGCAATTGCACTGTTGTGCATTTATCCCAGAGAATTGGAAAGTCATTTTCATGCAAAAACTTGCACATGCATTTTCATAACAACTCTATTCTTCATAATAGCTCAAAACTTGAAACTACCTAAATATGCTCCAATGGGTGAGCAGTTAAACTGTGGTACAGTCATATCGTGGAATACTACCTGGCAATAAAAATGAATGAATTATGGGTACACACAGCCATGTGGATGAACCTCAAGGAAATTACACCAAATTTCAAAAACTAGTTTCAAAAGCATACATAATGCATGGCTCCATTTATATAATATCTGTGAAATAATTATTGAGATGTAGAGCAGATTAGTGGTTGCCAGGGTTTAAAGGATGGGGATGAGGGTGGTTATGGTCATAAAAGGGGAGTCTTGTGGTGATGGTACAGCTAAGTTTCTTGACTGTGGTGATTACACAAAGATACCCATGTGATATCATTGCACAGAGCTCTACGCATATGAATGAACGCATGTATAAGTGGTTTAATCAGGACAAGTTTTGTGGATCGTACCCAGTGTCAGAATCCTGATTTTGATATCCTGTAGTTATGCAGAACGTTACCATTGTGGGAGGCTGGGGGAAGGGTGCGTGCAACCTACCTGTGTTTTTCCTTTCAACTTTCCGTGAATCTATAGCTATACAGAGAAAAGGTAAAATGCCTTGAGGATCTTTAAAAAATCCAGATGTCCAGGTCACACTTCGTACCAATTAAATCATGATTTCTACAGGTGGGATTTAGGCATCTGTATTTTTTTTTTAAACTCCTTAGGTGACTCCAACATGTAGCCTAGTTTGAGAACCTGTGCTCCTTAATGTGAGCAGTTGTCATATATGTCATCTTCCTCCTCATCGTTAAAGCAGCACTGATAGAGCCCTTCCTCTGTGCCATGTACTGTTTGAAGCACTGTGCATTCATCATCCCATCTCACTGTCAGTAATAACCATTCTTCTTTCTTCGCTGCCATCATTAGGCCTCCTTTCCCATTGGAGAGTTGTTGGCCACTGACCGGTGGTTCTGGAAGCATAGAAATGCAGACCTTCCTCATTCTTTCACAGTGGCACCCACCTCATGAGGGAGTTTGCGCCTGTGGCCTGGGCAGCAGGGCCTGGAAGACAGATCACGGGGCAGGCCATGGTCTAGGGGTTGGTCACCTATCTTGTTTCGGTTGCCGGGTTTCATAATTTCATAATTTCTTATGTCCTAAAAAGAAAAGACTTGGCTGCCAAAAATAAATGTTTACATGCCTGTGACATTGAGAATGATGAATCTGCCTTGGGACTGGAGGGTGTGGAAGAGAAGAAAGATGTGGAATCTTGCCAAGCAGCAAGCAGGCAGGCTCCATTGCACTCTCTGGGGGCACCGTTCACACAGGCAACGAGGTCACCCCAAGCTGGAGTTGACACTGGTGAGATTTGAGGAAGGCTGAGAACGAGCTAGTGGTCTCCTAGTACTGAGAACCAAGAGACAAAAGGGGACCAGAAAAAGTACAGATGACCAAGCCACATAAATTCACCTCTGAGGTCAGAGTCTCCATCACACCCTGGGATGCATTCCTTCACCTGGAAGTCAGCTGCTGTTCAGGCTCCCTTTATGCATTAAGAGTTGAAATATTGGTTTTCTTTTCCTAAAGAATTAGAATTCTCCTGAAGACTTTAAAATGGGGCTGGGGGGGCATACGATGTTTGTAGATGCCTGAGCCCTCTACTGCCTCAGTCCAGTGAAATCACGCTGACCTCCTACCTGAAATAGAAGGAAAATCCTTTGGCCGTGCCGGGTGACCAAGGATAAGGACAGAAGGCTCTTCCTTGGACAGCTGCTGTTCCAGACCAGTTAGTCTCTGCTCTGTTGGTTGCCAAATTTGGCACTAATTTCTTCCATAAACACAAGTTGAAAGCAGACATTTAAATAAAAAGCAACATCAGAGTTACTTTTTTAAAAAGGCATAGGCACTGGAACAGCTGAGTACCTTTGCTTTTTCTGATTCTTGTTTCACTCCAAATGTGAGATTGAATCCGGTCAAAGCTGGGTTGCAGTAGGCTGCGAGGGGAGGGTGAGTTGGCGGGCAGGACTGGGAGATGCTGGAAGGTGGGTGCTTCTCTTTTTCCCTGATGCTTTCTGCCCAGGGCTGCACATTCTGGGAGGCATGGAACCTGCTGGAACCACCCTTTATTGACACTGAGAGGCTTTTTTTGTGAAACACCTTTTCCTTTTACATTTCAGATGAGATTTTGTGGAAAGAGCCCCTTTTCCTGTCTTAATGACCCATTATCAACTACAAAGTTGCCGCTACTAAAAATATCTATTATGGTTCATGCAATCCTTTCAGTGCCTTGCTTGAAACCACATTCCGTCCTCTTAACATGAACGTTGCTTTGAGCCAAAATCCAGAGAGGGTTTGAGGACAAGTTGTGTACACAGTCATTAAGACAGCCAAAAGAATATATTTTTATCCTGTGAAATGAATGCCAGTTGAGCAGTAGTGATTACTGCAAGAAGCTATAATTTATACTAGGAGAAGTGAATATTTTTTTAAGGTAAAAAAGTATTGGTTTAGAAGAGCCTCAAAAGTATATTTAAAAAGTAAACGAAATACTAGTAACAATACTCCCAAAAACTAAGCTACATGGAAATTTCAAAAACTAGCACTTGGTGTTAGAAAAACAATGAGTCTGTACAATACGCAGGATACTTGGGACAGAGTCACACAAACTAGGATTTAGTAACCGAGCAGCAGTGTGATTACAATTCCTGAACTTTGTCTGTTCCTTAGAATATCCCCTATCAGGGTAGACTATCCAGATGAAACATTGGGGCCTTATATTTTAGTTGTGTCCAGAATCTGCCAACACTATTGCCCTCCCCTGTCTCACCCAAAATTGGGAATCTGAGCAGAAATAACAGTGAGAATGTTGACTTTAACCAAGAAATGATTGCCCTGAATGTTGTATTGCCTGGCTAAGAAGTCAGTGTGAATTCTTGCCATTGGTTATCAACTTGGCTTCTCCCTGGACTTTGTGGGAAAAAGGAGAGAAGCTTAAATGGGAACAAGAGCTCTGTCACGTTGTAAAGAGGGGGCTTGATCCATGTTTTCCAGTAAGGCAGGTGGGGGACTGTGCCTGGAAGATGTGTGAAGGTGGATCTCAGCTCAGAGTAGGAGAAAGCTGTGGCTCTGGTCCTGCCTGAGCTATTCACAGACAGCCTGTGTCTAGTGGTGATGTTTGGCCTCAGTGGTACACTAGCCTCACCTGGGAGTCCCTGTAAAATTCGGATGCCTGGCCTGTGCTCCAGAGAGCCTGGTTTACTTGGTCTGAGGTGGGCCCCAGATAGTGGTGTGTTAAAAGTTTCCCAAGTGATGCTCACATGCAGCCAGTAGTGATAGCCACAGCGGGATGCTTGTAGTGTAACCGAGACATAGGTTCAGTAGCTTGCCACTTGCAGAGTCCAATGAACAACAGAGAGGTCTGGCATAAAGAAAGCGACGTTTTATTCCAAAGTTAGCTTAGTGGAGGAATGACAGGCTTCCTGCCTTAAGGGTATTGCTTCCCTTTAGGAGCAGAAAGTGAGCACGTTTAAAAGGCAGGAGGAGGTAAGTGAGCAGGTAGGGGGTTGGCATGCTAGCTTGGTGCCTTGTCTACCAGGTGGTAGACTTGGGGTCCTCATGGGCAGAAATAGTTTGTGAGGGTGTCCAAAAACTCTAGCAGGCATACTTTGGGTTGTAAATCGACTGTTCTCTCTCAAGGCAACCTCCTGGTGGATGAGAGTTCTGCTCTGGAGCTTCTAAGAACATAGATGAACTTGCGCTGTAGGGATTGTCTGGTGAAGAGGAGGTAAAAGACTGTAATTGCATTTCTAAAAAGCTAAGTAGGAAGTGGGGGAAAAGAGGAAAGAGAAAAGAAGAGAAAAAACTGATTAAACTATCTTAGAAAATGGAGTACTGGTTTCAATAGTGCAAGAGTTCCTCACCAGCTGTGGACCAGCAGTTTCAGCATCACTTGGAACTAAATAGAAGTGTGAAAATCCTCACCCATCTCCCCACCCCACCCCGTAGACCCCTTGGGCTTAGTTTTCCCAAGCCTTCCAGGAGACTCTAATGTGCACTGAAGTTTGAGAAGCACTGTTCTACACTGTAGCAATGGCTCTCAAACTTTGATAGATGTTGGAAACAGAATGCTTGTTCCTTTGTTAGAAATGCTTGTTCCTTGGTACCTCAAGGAAAAATTAGCATTCAGACAAAAAGTTTTCTCAGCAAGGCAAACTTACTGTCTGCAGAAAGGGTGCTCCTCGCAGATGGAACAATGGTGAGAGCACACCTGAACAAGGGAGGGGTGGGGGATCTTATTCCTGATGCAGGTAGCCCCTACTGCTCTGTTGTTCCCCTGTTGCCTAGAGTGGGACCACACAGTCTAAGCTAATTCTGATTGGCTATTTTAAAGAGAGCAGGGGTATGAGCCAGAGTGGCAGGGTGAATAGTTTGGCGGGAAGGATGGTTAGGAACCGGTAACTAAAGGTGACAGGTCAGAGCAGGTGACTGGGATGAATCAGGACAGAGCAGGTGACCAGAGGTGAGTCAGGATGGGGCAGGTGACCAGGATGAGTCAGGACTGAGCAGGTGACCAGGGGAACAGGTGTGAACTACTGATTAAAACTGATGGAAAAGGTTTACTGAAACTATGAGGAAGTTAAACTTTAAAATGGAGGACAAAGAACTGAACATATTAACGCACTGATTCTTTGATGAAAAATTTAGAATTCACTGCATCCAACAATAGACATGAGAATCACCTGGAATCTCTAAAAAATCCAGATGCCCAGGTCATGCCTCGTCCCAATGAAATCAGAGCCTGTGACTGAGGGAGCCAGGCACCAGTGTTTTCTAGTATTCTCCAGGGGATTCCACTGTGCAGCCACACTTGAGAACCAATGCTTTGCAGAAATTGAGCTGGATCCTTCCTGATATTAAGGTTCTAGACTTTGCCTCTGAAATTCTGTCCTGTCTCCTTAGTGTTAAGTTTCCTTAGGCAGAACATTAATGGTCTGAGAGCCTGGAAGGGATTAGTGTCTACTTTGTTGCTGAGGGAAGTGGGTCTGCTTGCCTCTGATTTCTTATGTGCTTTTCAGAGAGGGATAATAAGGGGATTCTGTGCTGACTGGGTGCTCTCAGGCACTCCCAGCCACTTAAGTAACATAGGCAGAGAGGCCATAGTTCCACGGGGTTAAGACCTTTTAAAAGAAGTTCGTGGCAGCAGAGAAGCTGTTTTTATTTTGTTGGCTCCGTTGGTTCCATTCATTTATGAACATTTACCAGCCCCTTCCGTGTGGTGAGCACTGAGCCAGGCTGCCAGGAGGTTCTGGGCCATTGAGGTGTAGAGAAGCATGACCAGTCCTGCTTTTGGGGGTTCTCCAAAGGCCTTGAAAGGCCACTGGGGTGCTCAGGAGCTCAGCTGGAGGGATGCTGTCTGCTGGCGAGGACTGGGGCTGCTGCAGGAAGGATGGGACCTGCAAGCTGGGCCCACAAGAGTAGAGTGGCATCCAGATGGGGGTGAAGGCATGAGCAAAGGCACTGGGGTACAGGGATGTTGTGGGAGCACGCAGAGGTCAGGGTTTGTGCCATTTGAGTGACAGCTCCCTCAGGCCCCCGCAACCTGTGACATGCATTTCATAGCCCTGCAAGGTGGGATGGAGGAGGATGCACTCCTGCCTCTGCTCCCACCCCAGCCTCCTGGGCAGGGTGGAAAGGCAGCCGTCCAAATAATGAGGCTGTAAAGCCCCTCCTGGCATGCGGGTCTTAAAGAAGGAAGGAAGGAAGGGGGTAAGGCCATTAGGAGCAGGAAGCAGTCTGTCCTTGCACTGTCTGCTGCCCAGAGCATCTGTCCCATCAGGCATCCCTGGGAGGTCTTTGAACTTTGGAGGCAGCAGGCTCTCTCAGCTGCAGACCCTCCTGCAGGTCGGCTAATCCCCTCCTCCAACTGGCCTTTGAAGGGTATAGGAAGTGCTGGGGGCTGGTTTCTACTGCCTATTAAAACAGATCCCTCTAGGAGAACCGGTGACAGGGGCTGCCCCTAAGGGGGGCAGCAGGCACCTAGGAAGCTGGTGTGGGGGATGGGCTCCATTTTCATCTCACAGCCCTTGATATCCTTTGAATTTCTACCATGCACTTATTTTAGCAACTCAATAAATTAACGGGTGCCACCAGCCAGGCCTTCTCCTGCTATTGGCTGAGATAAACCCTCCGTGAGAAATCTGCCAGTCAAAATTGTCAGTAGAAAGCTTATTCAATCTCAGCTTCCACGGAATCCAAGTTGCTACATCTAGGTGGAATTGAAAAAATCTTGTCTAGTGCAGGGTTATACGCAGTTTAAAAGGGAAACAAAAATACTTGCTGTTCTTTTGTTTCTTTGTGGGAGAAAAATGGGCTGATAGGAAACCAGTTGACTAGAGTGTTTCCTCTGAATAAACACTTGTAAAAGATGCTGTTTTGAGAGCTGACTGTGAGGTTTACCAGAACAAACCAAATTTCATTTTGAAATCCGCAAAGGGACTTTGAATGGTTCCCAATTTGATGTGTCTTTTCAAGTTTCTGTGGCTGGATTATGCAAAGGTAGAACCTTTGAGGTAGGCCAGAAGGCTGATTTCAGCCCAGCATTTAGGAGTCCCTACGTGCTGGGGAACTTCCCGTGGCTGGCTGTGAGGCCGTGGGCAGGTTGCTTCTCTCTGGACTTCAGTTTCCACATAGGTTCAGACAAAGGGGCTACAAGGGCCCTTTAAGTCTCAAACCCTGCAGCTCTTTAAGGCCTGTATCTCAACTGTAAAAGGAGTTACCATTCTGTAGCAGTCTCCTGGCAATATGTTTTTAATGTACAAAAGTTTAAGGTAACTAAAAGGGGAGGACAGATGAATGTCACAAAGAACTTCAAAGTTCTCTACCCCCACCCCATGCCCCCCGCCATTGTTCCCAAGCTCGTGTGGACTTGGTGCCCACGTGACATCTCATGGTGCCAGTCACATCAGGCTTCCTCTTCTAGCCTCGGGTGTATGTGGGAAAGGCAGAGAGTAGGCACAGGTAACGTCTCGGACCTCTACTTATGATAAGAGACCAGGAGGTGTCCGGGAAGAAGGGAACCAACCCTGAACCCTGCCTCCTGAATGCCCTGGGACACTGAGTGCCTCCAGGAGTGGCCCCAGAGAACAGAGGTGTCATTGCTTCGAGCTGGTCCAAGAAGATTTTAGCTGCTTCTCAACACCTGTTCTCCCCAAAGCCGCATCCACGCTGTGTTGCAGGCGAGTCCCAGTGCCCCATGACCAGATGCCCCCAGCTCTCCACCTCTAACCCCAAGAGGGATTTTCCTGCTGGTTTTGAGTTTGCAGGTCACAGTACCTGAGGGCTCCCAGCCTCCACGTGGCCACTTCCGCACAGGTTAGCAGGTACCAGTTCTTTGCTTTCGTTTGAGTGTGGGGGCAATTGCATCCTCAATGACTGGACCATGTATGGAGGTTCAATGCATGGGCTGCCCAGGCTCAAACTGTGCTTGGGCAATTACCTCAGGCAAGCTTCCCAACTTCTCCTGGCCTCAGTTCCCTCATCTGTGAAGTAGAATAATAATAATTCATGAGATAATATATGTAATGAGTAGTGATTGTCACATTGAAAACAGTTCTCTTTCCCAGGTACTCAACACTTGCTGGGCATGAGTACCCCTTGTAATGTCCTTTCTCTGCTCTGTCAATATTGTTCCCACTCTCAGCATCCCATATAGCATCTGTGTTGAGGGGTGGCTCCACCTTTGCCTGTACCTTAGGTGCATGTTCCATGTGCACACAAGTGCTTAGCATCATGCCTGGCATGTGACGGGCAGTGGAAGCTGTGCTGGTGGATGGATAACAGCATGAATGGAAGAAATTTGGGGTATCTGTTCAGGCCCTCTGAATGCCTTGGGCTTCCCGAGGCTCTGACCTGAATGAGTAGCAACCTTCACAGACCAGGAGTGTATGAATCCCCGCCTCTAAGGGAATATGATGAATAAAGCCCACAGTGGTGATACCAGCATTATTTTTACCATGCCTGCCCCCACCACCACCCCATTGGCCACCACGATGCCCAACACATCTGCCATTTTAGTCACTCCTCCAGATAATGTGCTAAGGCAGATGATGTTAAAATACAAAGCACCTGGGGGGCAAGGGGAGGTTCCTCTGAATCAGGAACATCAACGGGAGGCTAGGAGCAGACAGGTAGCCTGGGTGCAGGACATTGCGGGGGGGCTGGGGATGGGAAGGGAAAGAATCACATCCCCCACCCCACAGAGCTTGGTGTTGCAGACCCCAGAGGTTGCGTTGAATGGGGAGATTTGCCCTTGACCTTCTGATGTGCTTGCCTCTGCAGCACCCTGCAAGAAACAGATACTTAAGACTTGGAGTGGCTGTGGATTTCCCTAAAACGGAGGAATTGCTCTCCACTTACACGTGATTTTTGCTATGCGCTGTTAGCAGCAAGTTCCTCCTTCACATCTGGAGGGTGGACTGTGTTCGCCTGGGGTTTTCGTCTTCAGGAGGTTTTAGCCGTCTTTCCATTTCCTGCCCTGTCCCAGCCCTGTGTCTGCAGCACCATTAGATGAATTACTCTCTAGGCTCAGAAGCAGAAAGCATATTCTTATTCTCACCAAATCACCCTGTTTCCTTCAACAAAGTTCCATGGTACTGACAGCGCTCCGCTCCAGCAGTCTTTTCTTGACAGAGCCTTGGGAGTACATTTCTCTAAAGAGAAGCACTTTGTACTCTTCAGCTCTGCTGTGTTCTTGCTTAATAAGCCGCGCACATGGTCTTCTGATAGAGCCACCCTGAAACCAAAATCCAGGAAGTGGTTCCTCCCATCATTCACAGTGCACCCTTGGCAGACCAGGAGAGGTGAATGGAGCCGTGAGCTGCATCCTCGGAGCCCTCCGTGTCTGCACACCTGCCTCTAACAGATAAAGTGGGGCCTGAGGGAGGCCTGCCACAGACTTGAAGGGGCAACAGGAGTCCCCGAAAGCCAACACGTACCCCCCTTGTTCGTCCTGCGGTGTTTAGAGTGGGAGGTTTACACGGCTTCGCCACTTTCTGGCAGGTCATCTGGGTTTTTTTGCCAGGGGCATTTCTGTGTCCTGGGCCAGAGCAGGCCCCAGAAGGGAGAGTAGCTCGGGCCCTGTGACATTCATCATGTCCATGGGTAGTTTCAGAAGAGCTCGGTGTTTTCATAAATTTGTCTTCCTAAGTAAAAATTAGGTTTTCTCCATAAACTGTCGTCCTTTAAAAACCTAAGGAGAGCCTCACAAGACCTTTTCGCCTTATAATTATCTCCCTTGCTCTGCCGCATTAAATTTCGCCATGCTCTTTTTTAGCAGATGAAGGCACATTCTTTGACTAAATTCATTAGAAACAGAAGATCCCAGGTTTAATGACACTGCATGCCATCCATAAGGAGGTGCCTCGGGAGTCCCCCTTGCTGCTTGAGGTCACATTTGCACTCCAGCATCCTATCACTGTCCAAAGCATACAGTGCAGGCTGGTGGTTTTTCCTTCCCTTGGATGCTGCGCAAAGAACTTTTGGTTCTGATTCTTCACTTCTAAGAAATCCACAGCAGCCCTGGAATTTGGAGGGTTTTCACTGATGACAGCATCCGCATGACCATTTTGGGGGGTAAACTGGGTGTAAATTAAGATCACATGAAGAGCAAATCAATAAATGTAATCCAGCATATAAACAGAACCAAAGACAAAAACCACATGATTATCTCCATAGATGCAGAAAAGGCCTTTGACAAAATTCAACAACCCTTCATGCTAAAAACTCTGGATAAATTAGGTATTGATGGGACGTATCTCAAAATAATAAGAGCAATCTATGACAAACCCACAGCCAATGTCATACTGAATGGGCAAAAACTGGAAGCATTCCCTTTGAAAACTGGCACAAGACAGGGATGCCCTCTCTCACCACTCCTATTCAACATAGTGCTGGAAGTTCTGGCCAGAGCAATCAGGCAGGAGAAGGAAATAAAGGGTATTCAATTAGGAAAAGGGGAAGTCAAATTATCCCTGTTTGCAGATGACATGATTGTATATCTAGAAAACCCCATTGTCTCAGCCCAAAATCTCCTTAAGCTGATTAGCAACTTCAGCAGTCTCAGGATACAAAATCAGTGTACAAAAATCACAAGCATTCTTGTACACCAATCACAGACAAACAGAGAGTCAAATCATGAGTGAACTCCGATTCACAATTGCTTCAAAGAGAATAAAATACCTAGGAATCCAACTTACAAGGGATGTGAAGGACCTCTTCAAGGAGAACTACAAACCACTGCTCAATGAAATAAAAGAGGATACAAACAAATGGAAGAACATTCCATGCTCATGGGTTGGAAGAATCAATATCGTGAAAATGGCCATACTGCTCAAGGTAATTTATAGATTCAATGCCATCCCCATCAAGCTAACAATGACTTTCTTCACAGAATTGGAAAAAACTATCGCTTCTCGGCCTTTTGTCTAAGATCAAGTGCAGAATTGGAAAAAACTACTTTAAAGTTCATGTGGAATCAAAAAAGAGCCCACATCGCCAAGTCAATCCTAAGCCAAAAGAACAAAGCTGGAGGCATCACACTACCTGACTTCAAACTATACTACAAGGCTACAGTAACCAAAACAGCATGGTACTGGTACCACAACAGAGACATAGATCAATGGAACAGAACAGAGCCCTCAGAAATGATGCCATGTATCTACAACTATCTGATCTTTGACAAACCTGACAAAAACAAGAAATGGGGAAAGGATTCCCTATTTAATAAATGGTGCTGGGAAAACTGGCTAGCCATATGTAGAAAGCTGAAACTGGATCCCTTCCTTACACCTTATACAAAAATTAATTCAAGATGGATTAAAGACTTAAATATTAGACCTAAAACCATTAAAATCCTACAAGAAAACCTAGGCAATACCATTCAGGACATAGGCGTGGGCAAGGACTTCGTGTCTAAAACACCAAAAGCAATGGCAACAAAAGCCAAAATTGACAAATGGGATCTAATTAAACTAAAGAGCTTCTGCACAGCAAAAGAAACTACCATCAGAGTGAACAGGCAACCTACAGAATGGGAAAAAATTTTTGCAACCTACTCATCTGACAAAGGGCTAATATCCAGAATCTACAATGAACCCAAACAAATTTACAAGAAAAAAACAAACAACCCCATCAAAAAGTGGGTGAAGGACATGAACAGACACTTCTCAAAAGTAGACATTTATGCAGCCAAAAAACACATGAAAAAATGCTCATCATCACTGGCCATCAGAGAAATGCAAATCAAAACTGCAGTGAGATACCATCTCACACCAGTTAGAATGGCCATCATTAAAAAATCAGGAAACAACAGGTGCTGGAGAGGATGTGGAGAAATAGGAACACTTTTACACTGTTGGTGGGACTGTAAACTAGTTCAACCATTGTGGAAGTCAGTGTGGCGATTCCTCAGGGATCTAGAACTAGAAATACCATTTGACCCAGCCATCCCATTACTGGGTATATACCCAAAGGACTATAAATCATGCTGCTATAAAGACACATGCACATATATGTTTATTGCAGCACTATTCACAATAGCAAAGAGTTGGAACCAACCCAGATGTCCAACAACGATAGACTGGATTAAGAAAATGTGGCACATATACACCATGGAATACTATGCAGCCATAAAAAATGATGAGTTCATGTCCTTTGTAGGGACATGGATGAAACTGGAAAACATCATTCTCAGTAAACTATCACAAGGACAAAAAACCAAACTCCGCATGTTCTCACTCATAGGTGGGAATTGAACAATGAGAACTCATGGACACAGGAAGGGGAACATCACACTCCGGGGACTGTTGTGGGGTTGGGGGAGGGGGGAGGGACAGCATTAGGAGATATACCTAATGCTAAATGACGAGTTAATGGGTGCAGCAAACCAACATGGCACATGGATACATATGTAACAAACCTGCACATTGTGCACATGTACCCTAAAACCTAAAGTATAATAATTAAAAAAAAAAAGATCATGTGAAGAGTCAGTACATGATAACAGGCAAAGGGCTCTGTTTTCTGAATGCCCACGCTTTCAGTTCCAGATGTCTACACCTGGCCACTAATTGTTCTTCAGCTGTGTTATGAGATTGGGTTATTTCTCCAAGTATCTGTAAGTAATTTGTGGGCAAAGATATACTATGATAATATCCAGTGAGATGATATCCAGGGCTCCCACCTCAAGTTAGCTGGTCAGGTTCTCACTTATGCTTTTGTGGTCTGGGTGCTAGCAATTAGTCACTTGTGCCTATTTAAATTTCTCTTAATTAAAAATTAGTTCCTCAGTCACACTAGCACATTTCAAACTCTTAGTAGCCACATGTGGCCAGTGGCCACAATATCAGGCGCAGCCCACAAAGAGACTTTTCCATCATCGCAGAAAGTTCTGTTGAACAGCACTGGCCTAGGCTCCATGCCAACAGCCTGCTGGTTTCTCTGTGATCCACACCAGGCTTCCTGCAGAGGCTGTGTGTCACTCACTGCTGTGGGCCTGGTGCTCTGCAAAATGCCTGGTGCAAGACGGGGCACAATCTACTCTTGGAAGAATGAAGAACAACTACACCTTAAATTGTGCCCAGCCTTCTAGATCAAGAATCATGAAGTTATTCCCTTCTAGATTGGAAACCTTTTAATAGCCACCTGGTTCATGCCCCTCCTCTCTCAGCTGGGAAAAGGAGACCAGGAGTTTAGGAACCTTGCTTAACATCCCCATAATAATTATTGTCAGGTGTTTAACCATGATTTCTTTCTCCTTGGACTGTTGCACTGTAGCAGCAAGGAAGGCTTTACAAATGATTATTCACAAGAAAGCTTCCTTAACCTCATCAAGGTTACCTACCTATGAGTAATCTGGAGCACATGTATTCAGTGTGCAAACATTAGTAGCATTTCCAGTCGATAAGGGAACAGAGCAAACATGCCCATGTTGTAACTGATATTTAGTATTATTTTAGAAGTCCTGTTCAATTTCATAAGGCAAGAAATAAGGTATAAATATAGAAAAGGATGAGGCAAAATGAGAATTGCCTATTATAAAAGAATCATCTGAAAAGCCATTGGAACCAGTAGATGTTCATCATGATATTGCATCGTAAGACCAACATGCAGCAATCTGTAGTTTTCCCACGTACAGGCAATAATTACAACAGAATAAAAAGCAGATCGTATTCACAGTATCAACCAAAGATATGAAATACCCAAGAATGACGCTAATAGGAAATGTGAGACCATCATGATGCAAGCTAAAAACGTTTGCGCAGGTCATTCAAAAAAAAGCCTGGCAAAATGAAGAGGTGCCCTATGTCCTAAGGTGGCAAGACTCAAACTTCTAATGATGCGATTTCTCCCCAAATTAATCAGTGTATTCAGTGCAATCCCAAATTAGAATGACTTTTTATAGAATTTGACAGACTAAAATCATAGGGAAGAATAAAGTTCTCAAAATACCCAAGGTCATTCTGGAAAAAAAAAAAAAAAGACTAAAGAGAGAAAGGTAAAAGAATTGATTTGTGGCTTCTACTCCCTCTGTTTGTCCTGATCGGGGGGGGGGGGGGGGGGGGGGGCGGGCAGAGGTTTTTCTTAACACCCTACAGCCTTTTCACCTGAATTGGCGTTGTTTCCTCTAATCACCTGGGGAGGCTGTATTCTATTTCCATCATTATGGCATCATTCTAAACATCTTCAGAGTTTCTAACTGGAATCAGCTTTAGCATGGCCCCTCACAACAGAACGGTTCCCAGGTCAGAAACTAACATAACTTTATGGGTTTCTTTTCTGTGAAATATTTCAAAGCTTTGGCTCAGAGTCTGTTCAAGTCATAAGGCCGTCTGCCTGCACTGGCCCTAGACGCAGTTTTGGATGCTCTAAGCAGTGAGGACGTTGTGGGAAAGAGAAAGGGAGCCTCCCAAGCAGGTGCCACTCATTTGGGAGCCTGTGTCATTGCGTGTTCATATTGGGACCATCCTATCATGAAGCCATGGCATGCACATGAGGCACTGGGGGGGAGGCACGCTGTGGGTAGCCTCTGTCCTATGTGCTGATGGTACATTACATGGACCTGGGTGCTCATATGCTGCTTTCTTGTCAAGCCATTGATTGATCCCTGTCCTGTGTCCAGCTGTGCTCTAAGAGCTGATGGAGTGGAGAAAGGTGAGACCAGCTCACTCCCTAAGGACTGTCTTTGTCAAGTGGGAGCAAGATCAGAGTGGCAGGACCTGGTGAGCCCATGGAATCTATTAGGACGAGAAAACAGCATTTCACAGAGATGGCAGGAGCTTCAGCCCTATAGTCGAATGTCCCTTGAGGTTTTAGCAAGTCCAGGCTACTGCACACACTCTGAAGCAAGGAGGAGTGTGGCCTGCTGCATTCAAACCTAGATCTACTGTTGGGAGCCGAAAAGAACGGGAGGATGTGCCCTAGACCACCGTCTTCATCCCCTTCCTATGGGGAGCAACACATGGTACAGATGAGTGGTCATTAGTGATTGTCCTTCAGAGCTGTCCTGAGGGCATCTGCAGTCCTGGATGGGGGCAGCCACTTACCAAGAACAGTGGCCTCTAAGACTTAAGCTTTATTCCAGGAGTCTCACCACAGTCCCTAAACCACATCTGCTAGAACAGAGGTTTTGTTCTGTTAGCTCAATGCAGAGAAAGAATGGAAATAAAGGCATTGAAGTGGGGTGGGAACTTTTCTTTCCCCACCAGCCCACCTGCCTTATAGTGTGACTTCCCTCCTTAGGCCACAGCTCTCTCAGAGCACCTGAGTTTGCAGCTTGAGGGGCTGCAACTTGCTTTGCTCAAGCGAATGTGCGTGCTCAGAAGAAGCAAGGCCATTCTTCTCTGCTGTGCCTACTACTGCCAGGCACTTCGGTGGCTGTTTTCCCAGGTGACCCTGACCTCTTTTCCTTTAGAGAATGTAAACTCTGTATTCTCAGTGCCTAGAACAGTATCTGGCATGCAGAAGGCATTCAGCAAATACGTGTTGAATGAATGAATGGCGTTGAAATACTTGTTGAATTAATGAATGGCGTTCAGGATTATCATCCCTGTTTAGTCATAGACGAGGAAACTAAGGCTCAGAGGTATGATGTTTCTTTCTCAAGAGGCAGAGCTGACATTTTCTTCTAGGCTGGTCTGACTGCAAAGCCAGGGTTGCTTCTAGATGGGAAGACGTACTTTGTATCATCCTCCGTGGCTGCCGACACCTTCTCATCAAAGCCCTCAGGACATTGGAGGCTGGCTGGGACTTGGAGCTGGCCACTGTGTGTGCACGTGTCCCTGGAGTGCAGGGGTGGAGGAGGGTGTGCTGAATACAGGAGACTAAGCAGCTAGGGCCTGGTGCCTGATACTGTTCACTTGGCTGGGAAAGATGGTTTCAGAGAAAGAAGGCCAGCCAGGAGTGCAGATTCTGCTCTTCTGCGTGACTTGAGCAAATCACTCTACTCTTACAGCCTTCAAAGACGCTCAGCAAGAATGGGGGAGATGATGGCTGCTCCTATCCCTGTTTCATCTGGAGGCTGTGAAGACACAGTGGTAAAATAAGTGAAATGCTCAGACAAAATGGTAGCAGCCCAGTACATTGCACCTTGACAGAGTGAGAGTCTAAATTAAGGGTGAAAGGTGAAAATAGTGTGGTCCAAATGATCTTTGAAAATTTCCTGGGAGGCACCATATTCAACTGTGTCTGTCTACATCCTTCATACCCAGATTACCTGCCACTGTTGGAAACAGCAGCCATTTCTTAGAGCATCAGATAGAATTTAAACTTCACTAGCCAAGCATGGTGGCGTGCACCCATAAACCCAGCTACTTGGGAAGCTGAGACAGGAGGATCACTTGAGGCCAGGAGTTTGAGGCTGCAGTGAACTGTGATCATGCCACTGCACTCCAGCTTGGGTGATAGAGTGAGACCCTGTCTATTAAATCAAATTATAAAATGTAGACTTCAAATATTAAGACTCCACACCTCCTGCCCATGTTGTATAAAAAAAAAATGTGGATCATGAAACACAAGAGTCACCCTCAGAATGGCGTGGTGCTCACAGCAGGAAAGCCCGAGAGAAGGGTGGATACATGGCTTTATCTTACACCCTCTCAGGGTTTCAGTGTGCACAAGCACACACACACTTGCTGACTGGAATAGCGGACAGAATCTCCCGTGCTTCATTCTCTCTGTCTCTCTTTATCTGTCTCAATAAGTTGAATTTTTGATAAAAGTTAAAAGCCCACTTGATGTGAATCTTCTAAATATATGGAGATGTATGTGTGTATATATGTACGTATATATAAGTGTAGATATATACCTGTCCTATATACCTATATATAACTATATAGGACAGGTATATATCTACACTTACATGTACGTATATATGTCTACACAAACCCAGGCAAGGCTAATTTGAGTGAAGGCTGTACCCGACTCACGCACCTTATGTCAAAATCCCATGTATATAAATTCAAGAATTGAGTGCTTGTTTGTCATTTCAGTACTCTGGTTAGCTTAGAGAGGCTGTGTATATTGTATGAGTATTATCCATATTTACCTGCTATGATGTCTATTCTAGAAAAATACACTGAGTACCAACACTATATTGGTCATTATTTATCCATTGGTGATTCCGAATTTTGTACCGTTTTAGGATGATTCTTACTGACATGGTACTATGTGCATCTGAATTATAGCTAAATCTATGGCGACCCCCAGTCTACTCTGGGGTTTGCCTTATTGCTGAATCCCTGAAAGCTGGTGGGCTCATTTTTCTGTACAAAACACAAACAAATACCTTCTCCGCAGTAAGAGGCTTTTGATGCTATTGCTGCCTGTTTGTTTTGTTCTCCGTAAACGGGGTTATTGATGATCATGGGAATTGACCCTGTTCTTCTACCTATAAATGAGTGCAGCCTGTTATCCCCTAGTGGCATTTAATCTTGTAGGTAGCGTTTCTAAGTAGCTCAAGACTGGGGGCACAATCTGGTCCTTGGCAAGAGGTACTGACTGGAGAATTTCCCCTCTGGTGCAGAGCTGGCCTGTTAATTATTGTTGATTAGCAATAACAAATACACATCTCCCCACTATTTCTTAGAAACTGCCATGTGCCATTCCAGTTACTGCAAAGTCAATAAACATCTATTGAATAGGAATGGCCAGGCAGTGTCCCCACAGAGCTATGGAAGTAGGGCTGGAGTCAGCCTTCCATGGAGAGGCTATGTTCACAGAAGCCCAGGATCTTCATCCCACTCCAGGGATTCATTCCACAAACTCAGCCAAGACTACTTTGAGGTGAGGCTGGACCTGACTCCTACACCTGACATCAAAATCCCAAAGCTTCCAAGAGACAGGTAGGCTCAGAGCAAGTTGAAGCTGAAGCTTCCGGAGCGGCAGAGGTTCTTTCTAGAACACCTACTCATCTCCTGCAAGATGCAGAAGCCAGGAGGGGTCAAGCACTGTGGGACTCCTCTCAGAAATCGCCGCATGGTGTGCTTTGTGTCTCCCAAAACAAATACAGAGCAGCATGTTATTTTAAGATAAAATCAACTCAAGGCCGTGAAGTTATGACTGTGTCTGATAAAGCTGGGCCACATGAGACACAAGGCCCATCTGTGCCTTCAGCCCCACGGTCACTGAAAGTTAAAATTACTGGGCATACTTAATGCCACACCTTTTCGTTAAATATAATGTTGCCAGAAATAATAAATGCCCTGGGACATAAACTTAAAATAACATGAGTTTCTCAGTCAAAGTAATCTCTAATTTAAACTAAAAATAGCCTAGACAGTAGTTGATGTCAACCTCAAGTATCAAGACTCCTCCCGGTCCAATGCTAGTTAATCCAGCTGTGAAGTGATGAGCCACTTAGCATGTAAACATTTTAAAGCAGATCAAGCATGATCTATGTTAGGGGCAAGCTCCAGAAACCCAAGAATCCCACTCGGCTGATTTTGCTGACTGGAACATTCCTCGGGGAAGTCCTCTCGGCCGGCAGAGTGAAACGCTCACGGGACATGGTGTGCTTCGGTCGGCCAGATCCCTGTGAGGAATAGGGAGTTGCCAACAGCACAGCCATCTTTGCCGAGTGCTTTTGGAACCATCCTGTGTGTCTCCTGAATCACCAGGTTCTCTGGCCAGGAGAAGAGGCCCCTGTGGGAAGAAGGAGCCCCTTTCATTTGATAACCAAGTTGGCCACTGAGAAAACTCATGAAATTTTCTTCCATAAATGGTGAGACCATCCTCCCAGGGCTTGGGTCTCCTCCCATTGTGGTTTTTCAAGCAACATCTGTGTTTGAAAAACCCTTCTGGTGGCTGTCCAGGAGATCCCAGCCAGGGAGAATGGGAGCAGCTCGTCCAAGTGCACAGTTAGAATAATTAATTCATGCGTTGATCCTCCATCGACTTGTGCCCCAGGTTTGAAAAGTTCTCATTACCTGAGGTGGGAGATGCCTCTGATCGTGGCCAAGGTAGGGAAAGAGGTTTTAGAGAATGCCTACAGGGAGAGTTGTTTTCTTAAGGGACTTGAATATTCCTCAAAGTAAGATAACACTGTATCCATTTGGTGAATGTGCAAATTTTGTAACGTTTGATGCTGCAGCTAATGAGACCCTCTTTACTTGGGGGCTGTTCTAGGAGAAACGGGTTTTCTGAGTGGGGTATTTGAGGGGCAGTGACCCAGGCAAGTGGAACCTCTGTGTGAGTTCCCAGATGGTTTTCCCCGGAACGCAGCTCATGGTTCAGAACCTGTGGCTTCCTGAAACCATGCATGTTCTTAAAGAGGCAAGACGTTCCTTTCTCTTAGGCGTATATTCCTGAGTGTTTCACATCGTTGATACAAGGAAGGCCTTTCATTTGCCTCATTGCTTCCAAGGGCAAGATCATGTTCCAAGTGGAGACTCTAGTATGTGACTCAGACTAGGACTCCAGGGCCCGTGAGTTGTGACCCTTATGAAGAGACATTGTTAATGCTGATAAGGACCATGCCTGCCAGGGCTGGAGATAGCAATTTGACCTGGTCCACATGCAATGGTTACACCATGAGATGGCAGCTGGAGCCACTTTTTTCATGAGACATTTTATTTCTATAACCTCTGTACATTTGGCAGAGTTCATTGAAATCCATCAAAACTTTCAGAAGACCTACTCATTTAAAAACTCTCTCACCAGTTTTATTTAAAGAAAGAAAATCAAACCCTAAGTCAAATTTAAGGTCGTTGACTTTTGATGTCCTTTGCTAAGTGTACTTGAAAATCCTTCAACAGTTAACATGAAATAGAGAAAGAAAAAGCTACCAGGTAGAAGAAAAAAGCCGATTTCACCTCACATAATGTCCTTAAGGTTCATCCATGTTGTTGCATGTTGCAGAATTTCCTTTTTTAAGACTGAATAATATTTCATTGTATGTATAGACTGCATTTTATTTATCCATCTATCAGTGGCTGTTTAGGTTGGGTTCTTATCTTGGCTATTGTGAATAATGCTGTAACTGAACGTGGGAGTGATGTCGCTTGGAGATCCTGGTTTCAATTCTTTTGCATAAATATTTTGAAATAGAATTGTTGGATCATACAGTAGTTTTATTTTTAATTTTTTGAGGAACCTCCATACAGTTTTTTCATAGCATCTTTACCATTTTGCATTCTTACCAACGCCATGCAGGGGTTTTAATTTCTCTACATTCTCACAGACATTTGTCATGTTTTGTATTTTTGTAGTAAACATCATGAGAGGTGTAAGGTGGTATCTCATCAGGGTTTTGATTTGTGTTTCTCTGATGATTAGTGGTGTTGGGCATCTTTTCATGTACTTGCTGGCCACTTGTATGTCTTCTTTAGAGAAATGTCTTCTCAAGTCTTTAGCCCATTTTTAACTGGGTTGTTAGTTTTTTTGCTATTGAGTTGTAGGAGTTTCTTATATATTTAAAACTTAATCCCTTACTTTATGCTAAATGAAATAAGCTAGTCGCAGAAGGAAAAACACTGCAGGATTGCACTTATATAAGGGATCTAAAATAGTCAAATTCATAGAATCAAAGAGTGGGCTTGTATTGCCAGGGGCTGGAGGGAGGAGGAAGGGGGAGCTGCTAATCAGTGGGCATCGAGTTTCAGTGGAGCTCAAGAGAGCTGCTGTACAGCATTGCAATTGTAGTCAACAATACTGTATTGTAAGCTTAAAAACTTCAGAGGGCAGCTCTCACGTGAGATGCTTTTACCACTGTAAAATACAGTTAAAGAAAATGAACCTCAAAAAAAGAATTCATACTGAGAGTGAAAGTAAAAAGAATTTTTTTGGTGCCAAGGATGAATATATTTTTTAAATCTTTTTTATTTGTAACAGGATTTTTTAAAGCTGAATGGAGATTGCTTTCTCATGCACTTGTATATAAATAAACATCTTCTGTTGCTCACCCAAAAGTGAAGTAAAAAGCCGAGTAATTGCATTGAAAAAATAGAACTCACTTTATTCAACAAAGTGACCATTAAGCGGTGGCTCACGCCTGTAATCCCAGCACTTTGGGAGGCCAAGGTGGGTGATCACAAGGTCAAGAGATTGAGACTATCCTGGCCAACATGGTGAAACCCTGTCTCTACTAAAAATACAAAAACTAGCCGGGCGTGCTGGTGTGTGCCTCTAGTCCCAGCTATTCGGGAGGCTGAGGCAGGAGAATAGCTTGAATCCGGGAGGCAGAGGTTGCAGTGATCCGAGATCGCACCACTGCACTCCAGCCTGGGCTACTGAGCAAGACTGCGTTTTTAAAAAAAAAAAAAAAAAAAAAGAATATATCTAAACTATTCTCACTGGCGATATTTGTCTGATAATTTCTTCAGTCTTCCTTTAACCCTAATTGGATGGATATCTGACACTGAAGCTTGAGGATGAGACTGAATCTAACGAGATTTGCTGTTCTGCCGAGCATTCTGCCACCACGCCAGATCAGCACACTTGTCATGGATATGAATTCTCCAGTATTTTTTGGCACTTTCTTCACTATTAGATAATTCATTCAGTAAATATTTTTACCAAATGCTCTCTTTGCACTACTTTCTGCTGCTCTGAGAAAATAGGGTGAGTTGGAAGAGCCTGTGGGCCTCCAGTCAGGAGGGTCTGAGGTTGATAGAGGCCCAGACCAAGCGAAAATGTGGCCATCCATACCTAGGTGGCGATGCACACATTCCCTTTTCAGAAATGACTGTAGTTGGTCACTTGACCAATTAAGCAAAAAATTGATGCAAGTGGAGAAATATCAAGACATTATATGAAGGTGCCTTAGACATTTTGTTTTAACTTAAGCTATAAAAACATTAGTTTTTTTCACCAATTTTGTAATGGAGATGGAAAGCATCTTCTTTGAGGATGAGTGTCTGCCAACTGGACTTCCATGTCACCTTCTGATATGGTTTGGCTGTGTCCGCACCCAAATCTCATTTCGAATTGTAATCTCATGTGTCGAGGGAGGGACCGGGTGGGAGGTGATTGGATCGTGAGGGTGATTTCCTCTGTGCTGTTCTTGTGATAGTGAGAGAGCTCTCGCGAGATCTGATGGGTTTGTAAGCATCTGGCATTTTCCTTGCTTGTGCTTCTCCCTCCCGCCACCATTTGAAGTAGGTCTTTGCTTCCCCTTCACCTTCTGCCATGATTGTAAGTTTCCTGAGGTCTCCCTGGCAGAACTGTGAGTCAGTTAAACCTCTTTCCTTTGTAAATTGCCCACTTTCAAGTGTGAAACACTTTATAGCAGTGTGAAAATGGACACACCTTCCTCACACAAAGCATGCCTATAATGAGAGTTTGAATCCAGTTTCTTTTATGTATGCATGTGGGGGGTGGGGGTGTGTGTACACATAAAAAGGATTATAAAAGACTTGTGAAGCAGCCTTGGAGCAGATCTTTATGATTTATTCCTCATCTTTCACAGTTGTCTTGCCCACACCCAGTTGGACAGCTTCTATCTGAGCTACTGGCTAAATCTGTTTTCATGAGAACAACAACTTGGTGTTTGTCCCCATATTTCATTGGTTAACTCAACATGTAACCACATGTATGAATTGAAATAACAAGTATCACTGACATCAGTAGGTTTAAGAATAAATACAACTGAAGATTGGTGAGGATGCCCCCCCTCCACTGATGGGGGAAGTCACGTGTGGGTGATCAGAGAGGGCCCCGCTAGCCCAAAGTTCCAGAACACATGAGCGCCAGGCAGCGGATCCTCCAAAGGACATGGGTGACTTTAGCTGACCCAACTCCACGTGGGAGTTGGCCAGGGGAGCATCTCTGTAGGCTAAAGGTTGTGGGGGTGGCCTGCAGGCATGCAGAGAAGACAGGATGGGTTTCTGTTGGGGAGACACCACCATTAGGCACCAAGCAGGGGAGTTGACGGAAGATGGTCAGATATCTATGAGCAAGCTAGGAACACGTGGTTCTAGAGCAGAATTTAGAAACCTCTTTTATCATTATCTCTGTCAGTGTTTATCTTTTCTCCCAAGCTGGCAGTGATCTGAGGTCTTTTCCTTGTGGTCCGTTACCTGGCACTTGGAAAGTATCTAATATTTTTGAATGAATGAAAGTATGTGTTCTTTTTTTGTTGTTCCACTGAGATTGTTGAAAGATGGTCATCCTTATACACATTGGGTCATAAGAACTCTGGGTCAGCAAACTGTGGTCCACTGGATCTTGTGTGCTGCATGTCTTGGCTTACCCCAGTGGGAGCACGTGTATAATAAGCTAAGATCACTGTTCAGCTCCCAGTGTGATGAGCCCTCCAGGCCTAGACAGGCATCCTGGTATCTCTCAGGTAGAGCTGAATAGGGAAGGTGACAGGTATGATCTTGTTAGATGTGAAAGATAGAAAAGCCATACTTTGTAATGAGTTTGAAGACTTAGATTCAGAACATTCTATAAGTCAATGTCTAGGATGGTACCCAGTGATTCCCCTTAGCACAGTAATTATCCCTAAGGAAGAGAAACACCTAAACCATGAACATTGGAATATTTAATGTAAGAAAACAAGTGTAACCATTAGAAGCTTAGAGTTTAAGAATTATCATGTCACAGTTATCAGAGTGAATATACTTTGTTGATTTATTGTTAGTGAATGCTATTAGTGTCTGTCATTTGCTGAATTTATCTTCATTCACTAAATAAGCAAATCCTCACCCTCTATTTCTGTGAAAACGCATGCCTGTGGGTCTGCTGTGTGAGAACCACTTTCACCGTACGTCAGTTTTTGTTTTGAAGACTTGGTTTCCCCTAGCATGGTCCGCTAGCACTAGGACCTGGAAATGAGAAGCCTGTAGCATAAGCATCCCTCTCTCCTTCTCCCCCTTGGACAGCTTGGGCATGAACCACGACGATGACCACTCATCTTGCGCTGGCAGGTCCCACATCATGTCGGGAGAGTGGGTGAAAGGCCGGAACCCAAGTGACCTCTCTTGGTCCTCCTGCAGCCGAGATGACCTTGAAAACTTCCTCAAGTAAGTCCTGGAATTATTCTATAGGATTAATGCAATCGGAAGTACTTCCAAAGGACAAAAGTATTGGAGTCTCAGCAAGTGTGAAGTGGAGAAATGACTCTTTTGGGATTTGCATCTAGCCTCAAGAGACGGTCAGCGCAGAGTGTCCTATAATGGCGAGAACATCTCCCACATGCGCATCTGCTCCAGCGATGGGCGCGCAGTGGGTGATCATTACGTAATTGCCGATGGACTGAAATGTCAACATAGTCACCCTGTCTTGAAAAGAAACCCATTTCATTCCTCTGCAGGGTTGTGACTGTGTGATCACCTCGGGGCGCCCCTGGGCCACTGCAGAATGGAGCATTTCCTGGTGTGGAGATGAAGGCCGTTTCCCTAGAGAGGGAGTGAATTTGCTGGGGGTTGAGGGGTGGGTTTGCTCACCTTGCTCACCTCTGGGGAGGGGAGGGCTGTGTTTATCTCACTGCTACTTTCTTCCCAGAAGGTGTCTGTACCCTTCCATTCTCAGATTTCTGTGGAAGAATCGGCCATCTGGTTTCAGACCTTCTTCGCAGTCTGTACCTGTGGACAGTGTGGGTCTCTTAGTGTCAAGCCCTCAGGGTTGGGTTTACAGAGTGACTGTGCAGACCCTGGTCACTGAACTACTTAGACATGTTAATTCATGCACCCTGGGAGACGGCAGAGAGTTGGCGAGTCTTACCTGTAGATGGAGCTTCTCAGTCCAGTAACACATTCAAGTACCCGATGAATTCAGGATGTAGTGGCAAAGGTGCCATCCCGGGTCTTTTTTCACGACGTTCCCTGTTCATGGGGAAATTGTTCAGTGGTAAACCAGCTTAAAAAATGCTCTCGTTACATTTAATGTAGTCTACTTCCCACTGAGTATTTGATACCACAGATCTTAAGAATGCTGTAAGCTCCTTGTTGTTATTTTGCTTTACCCAGAAGGGTCATGGCCACAAGATGGGGTGGGTTTGTTTGTTTGTTTGTTTGTTTGTTTTTTGAGATGGAGTCTCACTCTGTCTCCCAGGCTGGAATGCAGTGGCGCGATCTTGGCTCACTGCAACCTCTGCCTCCCACGTTCAAGTGATTCTCCTGCCTCAGCCTCCCCAGTAGCTAGGATTACAGGCACGTGCCACCACACCTGGCTAATTTTTGTATTTTTAGTAGAGATGGGGTTTCGCCATGTTGGTCAGGCTGGTCTCGAACTCCTGATCCCAGGTGATCTCCCTGCCTCGGCCTCCCAAAGTGCTGGGATTACAGGTGTGAGCTACCATGCCCGGCCAAGATGGGGTGTTTTTATTTGCTCACGTACATAGCACTGGTCCCACTGGTGACAAGTAGTGTATGTCTGAGCCCAGAAGATGTAAACCAGGATCAGTCTGTGTCTTGTGTTCATGCAGCTCTTTCCTTAAGAATCTTGGCAAGTGACTGGGTTTTCTGCCTTAAACCATCTGCCTTTAGAAATTGAGAAATAAAAGCATTGTAGTAAGTAACCTCCTTTAGAGCCAGAACCTCGCAATCCCCAGTTCACTTATTAATTTATTTATTTCTGAGTCAGAGTCTCACTGTATCACCCAGGCTGGAGTGCAGTGGTGCTATCTTGGCTCACTGCAACCTCAGCCTCCTGAGTTCAGTAATTGTGCTTCAGCCTTCCAAGTAGCTGGGACTACAGGTGGGACTACAACCATGCCTGGCTAATTTTTGTGTTTTTAGTAGAGACAGGAGTTTCCCCACATGGGCCAGACTGGTCTTGAACTCCTCACCTCAAGTGATCCACCCACCTCAGCCTCCCAAAGTGCTGGGATTACTGGTGTGAGCCCCTCAACCCGGCCCTCAGTTCACTCTTTTAGAGACGCACCTCTCATAGTAAGTGAATGCTCCCACCCGAGTTGAAATCCTGAAGTTCTCGGCAGGTGTTGCCAGTGGCTTTCAGGGAAAGCGTGGTCAAGTGAGACGCCGAGGCCCCACAAGCAGTCGAAGAGAACCTGAAGAGTTGGAAACAGGCACTTTGATTTTATTTAAAGTAAAACAAGGCTAACTTGTACTTGTTCTTTATTCATGATAGTTTTTGCTCAAAGCCATAGTCAAGAAAATACGATAATCTATTCCAAAATCATTTTCATCAAAGAAAGCTTTCAAACTCCCCAGTAAAAGTCCATCAGCCTCGTGGATGTCGTTCCTACGCTCCTCCCGAGTCTCCAGGTTCTTACTGCCTTCAGAGTGAAGATTCACATTGGGCCATGTAGAAAAAGAGGAATGCACAGCAAAAAAGCACAGTCTGTGTGTCCAGTGCTTGCGGCCTTTTTCCATAAAGAACATAGAAGTGCCTCCTTCTCGGTGACTGAAAACTCAAAAAAAAAACAAAAACAAAACAAAACAAAAACCTAGGCAGCACATTTGCAAGTCAACTTGCCTCTCGGCTGTTTCAGGTCAAAAGTCAGCACCTGCTTGCTAGTCACAGACCCCAGAAGCCAGCACACGGTACGCCTCCCGCACAAGCTGCCGGGCATGCACTACAGTGCCAACGAGCAGTGCCAGATCCTGTTCGGCACCAATGCCACCTTCTGCAGAAACATGGAGGTAAGCACCCGTGGGAGGGCTGGCTCGGGACAGAGCGTGTATCCAGCCCTCCTGCAGCAGGTCTGGCTTCTGCTGGAGGACATGGGCATTCATACTCAGCACATGCACATACACACACAAGCACACGTATACATGTGTCTGCACACACACGTTCGCATACAGAGACATGCATAAACACACCCTCACAGGCATTTGCACATGTGCACCCCATATAGCCGTACACACATACACACCTACACATGCAATTGCAGGCACACATCTACACACAGGTCCCCCACATGGGCACTTTTGCAGGGGAATGCTTCAGGGTTACTACTGACTCCAGTAGCCTAACATTTTAATATGGAAACCTTAGGACACTAGAGACGCAGGACACTGTCGCCTGACTTCAAACCCTGCATGGATCAACAAGAGGGTTAGAACTATTAAACATTTGAGCATATTGGCCGGGCGCGGTGGCTCATGCCTGTAATCCCAGCACCTTGGGAGGCCGAGGCGAGCAGATCATGAGGTCAGGAGCTCGAGACCATCCTGGCTAACACGGTGAAACCCCATCTCTACTAAAAATACAAAAAATTAGCCAGGCGTGGTGGCAGGTGCCTGTAGTCCCAGCTACTTGTAGTCCCAGGAGAATGGCGTGAACCCAGGAGGCGGAGGTTGCAGTGAGCCGAGACCGCACCACTGCACTCCAGCCTGGGCGACAGAGCAAGACTCTGTCTAAAAAAAAAAAAAAAAAAAAAAAAAATTGAATGTATCAAATTGGGAAAATTTAACAAGTAATAAATTGATTATATGATAACTCCATTAAACAGTTACCACTTACTGAGCAATGCCTATGTGTTTGGTACTAATGCTTCCAACATGTGTGATCCCAATTAGTCTTCACCGTAGCTCCTGAGATCCTGTCCCTGGTTTACAGATGACAACACCAAGTCAAAGTAAGCAAACATTCAAAATGGCTTGGTTAGTAGGTAGTAGAGTGAGGATTTGAACTCAAGTCTCGTTCACCCCCGAGTGTACACTTTTTCACCATGATGCAAACAGCAAGGTCTGTGGCTTGGCTGGTTTTATGGGTGGGGGGTGCCAAGAGGGGCATGTGGGTACCCAGGGCAGGGCAGTCTCCATGCCGGTGGCCATCTGTGTAGCAGGCAGGGAAGGCCCTGACCACAGGGGAAGGCCAGGAGCCTGTGGTCCCCCTGGCCCTGGCAGTGACAGGGCTAGGGGAGCAGAGCCTGCACCATCCTGCAGAGAAGGAGGACAGAAGTAGGGGAACCAGCCAGGGGTATGTGGAACTCAGCAGCCAGGCAGCAGGTGGTCAGCCTGAGGGAGGGCTGTTCCAGCACTGGCACTCAGAAGCACACCTGGTCCCAAGGAGGATGTGTGGATGGCTGGGCAGGTTCCTGGAGCACGCACTCGGGAGCAGCACCAAGGCACACAGGTACATGCAGGCTGCCTCCAGAATGCGGTCCCAGTGCCCATTCGCCCGGACTCCTGGAGACAGATGCTGCCTCTTGAGTGCTTCCTGTCTAAGTTAGTTTAGGAAATTGGGAGAACCTGCAGGTGGGGCATTGCCTGCCACCTTTGGGGCTGCAAAAAAGGGCAGCTCCTTAAAACCAGGCTGTTGCCTCCTACTGGCTGTTTCCCCAAAGGATGTTTATCCGCACTGTAGTGCTGGTTCTGCCCTGCCATTCCTCTGAGGAGCGTGCCTGCGAGGGTCCCCTCCAGAGACTAATGGGAAGCCGTCACCCATGTCAGCCTCCCACTGGATGCCTGTACCTCCCGCCCCCAGCAGCAGGGTTGAAGGACACCTCCATGGGGAGATGTGATGAGCCCTAGGATGTGATCGTCCCCAGCATCCTGCAGCGGTGCCCAAACTCACCATGAGCTACTGTGTGGCTTGATCGTTAAGCCTCTCGTGCACATACACAGTGCCCGCCAAGAGGCATCCTGTCTGCCTCTTCAGTCCCTACAGTGCATGGATGGTACAGAGATACCAGCAAAGAGCAGGTTTCAGGGCATCCCTTGATGATGTGGAGACAGCATGAGATTGTGTGGATGGGATAACCAAGGAGGACGTCAGGCAGAGGAAAGGGCCCCAGACACTGGGGCTGGGGAAGTGGATAGTGCCCAGCTGAGCCAAGGGACAGAGTGGTCACTCTGCCCACTGTGAGTCCTCCGCAGGGCCAGTGAGATGTGGCGGGCCAGGCTGAGCTGGTCCTACAGGGCAGGATTAAGTGGGGTGGGGGCTGGGCAGAGACTGCCTGCTCCGTGGGAGCTGGAGCTGTTTTCCCTTCTAGGAGCCAAGTATTTGCATCCCAGTTGGATGAGGAGGGACAGAGGGAGGGAGAGACTTGTACTGGGGACTCACAGTCTCCAAGGCTGGACTTTGTCCTTGCCCTGTCACACACAACCGTGACTGCAACCCCAAAGGCAAAGGCTTTTAACCCCATTTTAACAGATGCGGATATAGAAGCTAAGAGATTAGGAAACAAGCCAGGCTCACCCAGCTGGAAAGGGGTGGGCTGGAAAGCGAGCCCAGGGGTATCTGTTAGGGAGGAAAGGAAAGCGACTGTCATTCAAAGACAGACCCCAAAGAAAGGAGGCAGGGGATGTGGTATTTTATTTTCCTTCAGAATCATCTTTTCATTATAGGAATTCAATCAGAGAGCAACAAGCAAATTCGCTCAGCTTTGTGACTCCTTTCTCCCTAGAAGCTCAAAATCCAAATGCATATCAAGTGAGATCTTCCCATGTGCCTTTTACATCGAAGCTGAACATTTATTCCTGGGCTCCCCAGGAACTGCAAAATATGTTTTCCTGCTTGCTTTTGCCTTGAGAGTTTCACCAGCAATAAAATAAATGTGTTTTTTCCTCTCCAATAACTAGCAGAAAGGGTTTCTTAGGGGAGTGATGGGATGACAGTCCCCGTGATGGCCACCAGCCTCAGCTGGTCAGTGGTGATTGTCCTGCTTGCAAGGCTAGTGACACTTCCTTTAGAGGAATCTGACCGTGGGGTAGCAGTGACTGTGCACACTGGAGAAAATGTCACGATTGTTAGAAACAAATGCTTGTTCCTCAGTGCCGAAAAGAAGAACGAGCACTCAAAGAATTTTCTCAGCAAAAGATAGAACGTGTGACTCATGGAAGGAGGAATGGCGAGAGCACACCTGAACAAGGGAGGGGAAGGGGTTCTTATTCCTGACGCAGGTAGCCCCTACTGCTGTGTTATTCCCCTTTTGGCTAGGATTGGACCGCACAGTCTAAGCTAATTCCGATAGGCTATTTTAAAGAGAGCAAGGGTATAAGCCAGAGTGGTGGGGTGAGCAGTTTGGCAGGAAAGACGGTTAGGAACAGGGAACTAAAGGTGACTTAGGTCAGAGCAGGTGACCAGGGTGACTCAGGTCAAAGCAGGTGACCAGGATGAATCAGGACAGAGCAGGTGACCAGGGGAACAGATGTGAACTACTGATTAAAACTGGTAGAAAAGGTTGTTTATGGAAACTACGAGGAAGTTAAACTTTAAAATGGAGGACAAAGAACTGAACATTCTGACATACTGATTATTTGAACTCTATCCAACACACTCATACTCTTTTGGGGAAGAAAATGCAGAAGACCAGATGCTTCCCTGTGAACCCTTTGAGAACCAAGGACTTGGGGCATGCTGCCCTAGGCCTGGGACATGTATCAGTCAAATCCAGGTGAAGACAGTGCCACACTTGAGGGCTCCAGGCCCTGCCGTATCAACAGTCTGCGCCTTCCCTGCTTTTGTAAGACTGTGTTGTGGTTGATGTTGGGTATGGCAGGAGAGCGTACATATGCTGTTATCCCTCAATTCTTCCCTGCAATGCAGCTTTGCTGGTGTGGGTGTGTGCCCCCTCCTTTCTTCCTTCTGGGCCTCATCCTGCCCTGTGCTCCCCTGCACTTACTCTGTTCCAGCTGTACTGGTTTTCCTTTTCTTCTTGGACCCCACCAGGGACACAGTTGCTTCATGCTGGCTGTTTCCTCCTCCCTGCCACTCTTCTCCCAGTTACCTCCATGACTAATTCTCTCACCTTTTTTGAGTTCTGTTTTTTTTTTTTTTTAATATAAACTTCTCAATGAGACCTACCCTGACTACCCTCTTTAAGATGACAATCTGGTACCCTCCCCTGCCCACCTGTGCAGCATCTGCATCTCCTAATTCACAAGAAACATGAAGAAATCTAGAAAAATACTCATTATAATCAAATTGTTTGAAAGTAGTGAAAAAGAGAAAATCTTCAAGGAGCCAGAGGAAAAAAAGATAAGTTGTATACAGTTAAAGGTAAAACTGACAGTCCACCACTCATTAGAAGCAGTGTAAGTGAAAGGACAATGCGGACACATTGTAAAGGACTAAAAAAAGGCTGTCAGCCTACAATTCTATACCCAGCAAAAATATCTTTCAAAATTACATGTGAAATGCAGTTTTTCTGAAAACTGAAAAAAATGTATCACCAAGAGGCCCACATTATAAGAAATATTAAAGGAAGTCTTCTGCAGAAAATGATGCTAGGTGGAAATATGGATCTACACAAAGAAATGAAGAGCCCTGGAAGTAGTAATTTCATGGGCAAATATATGATAGATTTAGATATAGTGATGGGCAGTTTTCATTTTGCTGCTGCCTCTTCTGAGGGGAAATAGCTTGCCTGCCTCAGGATGAGCCCACACTATTCCCTGGCAGGAGGGAGAGGCCTCCCTGGTCTCAGGGGTGGCGTTTCTCATCGACACGCCTGTGTTATTGTGCCAAAGCAGGACTGCTTACCTAGGGTCCTTGGATAGATTTCAAAGAATTGGTGAACCTGGTTAGGAGAGAGATTACACTTTTCATTTTCTTCAAGTTCTAATGGAGGTTAGTATTCTCTTCCGTACTGAATGTTGGCAGTAAAGCACAGCAATCTTAGCCGTGCCCGTGACTGCCACTGTGATTAGGAATCAAAGATTTTTTTTTTTTTTTTTTTTTTTTTTGAGATGGAGTCTTGCTCTGTCATCCAAGCTGGAGAGCAGTGGCACAGTCTCGGCTCAGTGCCATATCCGCCTCCCAGATTCAAGCGATTCTCCTGCCTCAGCCTCCTGAGAAGCTGGGATTACAGGTGCCTTCCACCACGCCCAGCTAATTTTTGTATTTTTAGTAGAGACAGGGTTTTGCCGTGTTGGCCAGGCTGGTCAGACTCCTGACCTCAGGTGATCCGCCCACCTCAGCCTCCCAAAGTGCTGGGACTACAGGCATGAGCCACCATACCCAGCCATGGAATCAGGTATTTTTATACCATGTAAGTTGTGGCTGACATCTCAAAATACCATTTAGACTCTTCACCAAAATTATGATGGTTAGTAGACCCAGGGCCAGATCTTGTTATGTGTTGACAAAAAAATGCATATATTACTATATTACAAATTTAGAATGTCTTATATTTTGAAAACACTTCCAGTTTAATTGTTTTCTTGGTTATCTTATGTATTTTATAATTATGCATTCACCACATATCCTGAGAAGGCTCCATCAGGTGCCTCCAGACGCACAGAATGGCCAGGTGCTGGGTGGAATTTCAAATGCAGACCTTCTTTCTGACTGGTCCTCTCTGTGTGTTCTTCTGTCACTCGCAATTCATAGCTGTTTTAAGACCAATCAATTTAAAGATCATTTCCCTACTCAAAGGTGTAGGTAAATAACCTTAGAAAAGCATTTCTGCAATTGCTTTAGGAGCAGTCTAGGCTTCAAATATTAACCAGGTTGCTGGTTCCTCAAACATTTGCATACCAGAGAACTGAGAAAAATTAAAATACAGTGCATGTTAATGCTTAGGACTCTGGAGGCCCCCACACTATCACCACTGAATGTCTGTCTGCAGAATGCTAGTATTGTAAGGTTCAAAGCTGTCTATGGAAATATGAACTAGAAAAAAAATTGGCATCAATAGCTGGCATTTGTTGCAAAAGTTATTGGCAAATACAGCTGTCTCTTCTTTTAGCCAATGGTAATGTGATGTTTTTAATTCAATAAAGCATTTCAAGAAAGTCCAAACATAAAGTTATAAACATTGGATGGTAAATATTTATTAGAAAGGGGAAATAAACTTCATGCAATTAGCCCAATCAGTCTTTTTTATGATTACAAGTTTCTCCTGTCTGTCAGCAAAGTCACTGCAAAGGAAAGTTGCTATTTAACAACACTTTCAAGCTACTTAAGCTCAGATATTCTTCCAGGTGAAGCAGAGGGTGAGAAGGCCCAATGCAGGCACTGTCAGCTGAAAGGAAGAGTGTGTATTGCTGCTAGAGACGGAGCAAGAAAGGGTGCAGTTAGGGTACTGTCCTGACCATGATCCCTGCCTCACAAAGTCCCACAGCTTTCTGACATGAGAGAGGTGTTCATCTGCCCCATCACCACCACCCTGGTCCTGGAGGCTTTCAGTTGAAAGGTGCTGTGTAATGACCACCCACCCTTTCCCTACTGCTTCCCAGGAGTGCATTCCACCATCATGGGTCCAAAGCCCAGGCGTGGCTGCCACACAGTAGTGCTTGGAAGAGATGTACACTCTTCTTGTTAGTTGCCACGAGCATATATGTGCCTGTATGTCATAGCATTCACAAGAACCCGAGGTGTGCATGTTATGCCGTTGTTTAAGAATATTATTGAGCACAAAGCTGTCAGCCAATCATTTCAGGAAGACAGGATCTAGACTGGTCATAGGCATTGGGAGGTCTTAGACAATTTTTTCTACCTAATATTCCCTCCTTTCTCTTTTCTCATTAATTGCCTTTTGGTACAGCGTGGAGATGCTTTCTATGTCACACAGTGCCTAAGAAGGGCTCTGTAGTCAGGCTGCCCAGGGCACCATTCTGCCTCTTCTTGAACAGGTTGCCTAGTCTCACTATGTCTCAGTCTTCTCATCTGCAAAATGGGAATAGAAACTCTACTTATCCATCATTGTGAAGTCATGAGAGTTAGTAGTAAGTGAATTAAGGCACTTAGCATGTAGCACACACTCAGTAAACGTTAGGTAGCGTCCATTCTCTGCCTCCTTGTCGCCTGGAGCCAGAGGGATGGGAGGAGACACTGTTTAGCTGAGATCACATAGGCCTGTCCCTTCCCATATCTTTCCCTGTGCTTTCCTCACCATCTCTCCTGGTACTCTGGGAGCCTGGAACCCCCAGGAATTGCTTTCCAGTGTCCAGTACCTCTCCCGGGCAAAATCCCAGTCTCCAGGCTTCTCTCCTATCTCACGTCCTGCAGAGATTCACATGGGCATCTTACGGCTAGAGAGATGCTTGGGGTGTCAAAATTCCACCTTGGGACAACAAAGTTTGTCTGATGCCAGTTGTTTTTAAACCTGGTGGATTGCTAGAGTCCTCCAGAGACTGTTAGAAGTTTTTGTGTCTTACTCCAGATTTTCTGTCTTAAAAGTCTTCAGGAAGATGGGTTTCAGGTATCTGTCTTTCTGTACAACTTCCCCGGAGATTCTTCCATTCAACTTAGTTAGGAAACTGCTCATCTAAATGAGGTCTGTCCCTTTAATGCCGGTGGACGTGGCCAGAATGGGTGGCTGGCCGGGTCCCGGAGCCTGGCCCTGCCCCTCTCAGACAGGGCTGCACGGTAGTGCGTGGACTTGGATGCCAGGCTGAAAGCTGTCTTGCCTGTCTCAGTCTCCGCTTCCTGTCCGGCATCTGCAGCCTCTCAGAGCCATTGGACTTTGGCAGCAGATGGTCCAAATTTTCCAGAAGTGTTTGAAAGTTTACAGTAGACTGCCTTTTCAGAGAGCCCTCCACACCATGCCAGTTGTGAGTTTTCTTTCTTGTCCCCACTGCCAGCTGAAGTCCTGGGCCCCACCCTCACCCGGCAGCCCCCAACCCCAGCCAGGTGACGGTCTCTGTAGCCCTCAGGAACATGGAAGGAGTAGCCCTCCCAGGACTCAGGAAGCCTTCCAGGAGTGGGGCTGGCATGCTGGCCCGGGGAAGACTTCACACTGCAGTAGTGTGTGTGGAAAATTTGGATTAGTCACTTTTTCATCCAGCTCTTAGCATTTATTTTCTCTCTCTTGGCTTGTGTTATCAGCAGCATATTTTTGATAGACTTTATATAACCATCTCATTCAGTATCATTTTGAGTGAGAGCTGCCCTCCAAACCCTCAGCAGATGCCCAGAGAGGATGAGGCAAGAGAACAGCAGCATGACCTTCGCAGTCCTTGATGGGGACACCAGCAGTTGAAGAAAAGTGGCGAAGGCTTGCGTACATGAGCAGTGGTGCCATCTGAGCAGCTCAGGCCTTCCCGCCTTTCACAGTGCTCCAGGGATGCGTGCTTGGTGCTGGCTCATCATGCAGCCCCTTGAGGAACTTTGCAGCAAAACATGCTGGGGATGACTCTTGCCAAACCGTAAGCGTGGCCAGTGAGGTGACAAATGCTAGAACCAGAGAGCTGTTTCATTTTCCTTGCCACGTGCATGGACTGTGACTTTCCGCCGCAACTCAAGCACTGCCACTGGGGGCGGGAGTGGGAGAGGAGGTCTTGGTACGCCCACTCCTGATGTGGCCTGGGCAGCTGCCCTTTGTGTGTTTCCACCCTGTTCTGGTGCACCACGTTTCGCTGAAGCCCAGGGGCGTGCTGCCCAGCGGTGTTTCCAGGGAGAACTCTGCAGGCGGAGGGAGCGGCATGTCGCTGAGCACAGAGCGCCCCATCTCACTGCAGATGAGAGGATGGACACTCACACCGAGAATGCATGATTGCAGGGGAAGCGGGAAGAGGAGATTGGGGACTGATGGAGAGGTAGTGTGACCAGTGGGAAGGAGCCTGTGTTCTGGGTTAGGACAGGTCCACCCATTTCCTCATCTGTAAAATGGGAATAGGAGGTGTATGTCTCACAAGGCTGATGTGGGTAGGAAGGAGACAACCGTGATAAAGCACTTCTATGATGTCTGGACTTGGTGACTGCTTAGTTTGCCAGGCATTGGTTTACTGATGAAAGTATTAATCCCATTCATACATTCCACACGTCTTTACTGGATGTGTGTGTGTGTGTGTGTCTTGGAGTTGGTCAGTACTAGTGTAGAGTTGCCCCATCCTTTTTAAAAAATTGTGTTATTTTTTAACTTTTTGTTGTAAGACAATTGTAACTCTTAAAACTTACAAAAAATAGTATATGCCTTTCACCCAACTTCCTGTTATGTTAACATCTTACACAGCCAGGCACAGTGGCTCATGCCTGTAATCCCAGCACTTTGGGTGGCCAAGGCAGGGGGATCACCAGAGGTTAGGGGTTCGATACCAGCCTGGCCAACATGGTGAAACCCCCATCTCTGCCAAAAATACGAAAATTAGCCAGTCATGGTGGCGCATGCCTGTAGTCCCAGCTACTTGGGAGGCTGAGGCAGAAGAATCGCTTGAACCCAGGAGGCGGAGGTTGCAGTGAGCTGAGATTGCACCACTGCACTCCAGCCTGGGTGACAGAGTGAGGCTCCATCTCAAAAAATAAAAAACAAAAGTAAAAAAAATCTTACATGCCCATAGAACCATTATGAAAACCAGGAAATTAACCTTGGTACAATACTATTAAGTAAAATACATTTAGATTTCACCAGTTTTTCCGTCAATGTCCTTTCTGTATACCAGGATCCTGTTTCACGTTTAGTTGTCGTGTCTCTGGTCTCCTCCAATCTGTAACAGTTCCTCATCCTTTCCTTTTCTTTCTTGACACTTTTGAAGAGTACCAGTCTATTAGTTTGCCTCTGGGTTTGTCTGATGCGTTCTCATGACTCGATTGAGGTTCCGCATTATTGGGAAAGATGCCACAGAGGTGATGTGGTCACTGTGTTCATTACTGGTGATGCTAGCCTTCGTCACCTAGCTAAGCTGTTACCTGGCAGGATACTCCACCGTAACTGACTGTTTTTCCTTTTGTCACTCTGTTGAGTTTTTCTGTAGCAGTTTCCCAACCTCAGCGCCATTGGTGTCTTAGGCTGAATAATTCTTTGTTGTAGGGCACTGTCTTGTGCAATACAAGATCTTTAGCAGTATCCTTGGCCTCTGCCCCCTATAGCTCGGGGGCACTGCCCCTGGTTGTGACAACCGAAAAATGCCTTCGGACATTGCCAAACATCCTCTGGGTCTTTTATGTCAATGAGTCTATATACACTTTTAGTCTTTCCCGAGCGATCGCTTTGCTCGCTTACACGTTCTTAGAAAATCATTTCATCTCAGGCTTATATACATAGAACTGAGCTAAGTGGTCCCTGATAATTTTTTTAAATTTCTCTACATTTTGGATATTTTCTCCTTTCTTTTCTTCTTTGTTGTACTTTTCTCCCCTTTTTCTTGTTTAACAAAAGGTTTATCTGTTTTCCCCCCCAAAGAGCCAACCCTTATATTTTTCGTTGGTTTTTCTGTTTCACCCTTTTTAATGCCCAGTCTTTGAAATTTGACAAATGCAGAGTTATATAACCAATCAATTTGCAAAACAGGTCCATCGCCCAAAATACCCCCATGCTCCCTCAAGCTAGTGTCTTCCCCTATTACCAGGAAATCACTGATATTTTTTGTCCTTCTTGTTTTTTAAAATGTATATTAAAGCATTTTAAATATTTTTAAAAGGCAAGTTAGTAGTTTCAGCCCATGCTGAAGAGGAGGGGGTCACACAAGTGTGTGATATTAAGAGACAGAGATCATTGCAGCCATAGTAGAACACTGCCTCTTGCCTCTAAGTGGAGAATGTCTGTATTCTACACGGCATGTGTTCTGTTCCAGCTATTTTCTTCTCAAATATTGTCTCTGCCCCACTCTTTCTATTCTCTCTTTCTGGGTCTGATTAGACATACATCAGTATTTCTCACTTGGTTCTTCGGATCTCTTAAGCCATCTTTTGTATTCCCTACCGCCTTTTCTCTGCAGGCTGCATTCTGGACAATTTCTTCAGATCTGTTTTCTAGTCACAAATTCTCTCATTCAGGGCTGTCAAAATCCATTTATTTTCTTCAACAATTATATATTTCATTTTTAAATGTTATTTCTAGTTTCTTATATTCAACAGTGTTAATATCTTGCTGCTAGCTTGTTTATGTAATCTCATCTTCTATTTCTTTATAGATAGTTACTATAAATCCTGTATCTGACAATTTTATTACCTAAACACCTTGGCAGTTTACTGACCATCACTCACATTACCATGTTTGACTGTGGGTTTATACTTTATTGGACATAACCATGGAATTCTGAGATCCTAAATTGCTCTCTTTAGGAGAACTTAAACTTTTTCTGAAAAGGAGCTGCTTCTAGCCTTTTCAGAACTGGTAAACACCCTTCCAGATTCCCTGGTTTAACCTGGGTGTCTCAGGTGGAGCTCCTGACCTTGTTCCATCTGAGACAGGCCAGCCCCAGATGACTTCTCCCAACTGCAGTGCCAACTGAGATATAAGAACTTTCAAAGGTAACATGTTAACCACAAAGAAAAAAATAGCACAGTTGGGTGGTAAAAGGAATGAAAGGACGGGCATTGGTGTTGGCAGTGAAAGGGTGGGCATTGGTGTTGGCAGTGAAAGGGTGGGTACTGGTGTTGGCAACCAACACCTGCCCTTAGGGGAACCCACCCTCGCATATGCTCATCACAGATTGGTATACAGTGGTGTGTATGTATAAAGACAGCTGGGTATGGGTTTTGTATTTGCTTCCTCAGATATTTCCTTTACTTGGGGGTGAGCTCGGCAATAAGAACTATCCTTTATTATGATACCCAGCTGTTGCGTACTGGAAGAGCAGCCCTGTCTGCCACAAAGTCTGCTCTTCGCTGAAAGCAGAAGGTTCATCCATCAGTCACCCTTCTCTTTAGGGTACCTGCTGCCTGAGCATAATGAATGCATCTCCACCTCCAAGCCCCACCCTTTCATTCCTTCCACCACCCAATTCTGTTATTTTTCTTTGTGCTTAACATTTTACCTTTGGAAGTTCCTCTATCTCAGTTTTCACATTTTATCTGTTATATTTTGCTCTTTCCCCAGCTAGAAAAGATAAAGACATTGATGTACATATAGACAGCCTCCCGCAGCTCCCACCCCAGTGCACCTTCTTCCCAGCCGGTTCTTCGCTCTGCCATTTCTGCCTTGTCTGGGTTTCCATCCCATGCATTCTGTTCTCTAACTCCCATTCCTACATTGGTTTCAATCAATACTTTGATCAATGCTCACTGCCGGCCCATTTTCTGTGGGTTCTTCAGTCATTTCTTAGTTGGCCAAAGGTCGTCCTCTGGTATCTTCTCCAGAAAAGGATTTAACTACTTGTAAGTTCAAAAATCTTTTTCCATTGCCTAAGTACTTGAGCAAGCGTTTAGTTGATATAAATTTCCTGGACCACATGTTCTGCCTTTCCTTGTGTCTGTATCAACATCACTCACTCCAGTGCCTGTAGAGAGAGGCTGCTGCAAAGACATCTGCACAGCCCGAGCTCTTTTCCCATTATCTGTGCTGGCTACCCAAAGAGTGTTCTGGTTTATCTTTGAAACCCGGTAACTTTATCAGGACACACCTCTGGGCTCATTATTTTACGCCATTTTTTCTTGGGGCTTTGCTTTTCAATCTGTGAATAAGACCTTCCATCATTTCAGTTGAGGGTCTTGAATGTATATTCAAATGCCTTTTCTTTTAGATCACTTTAGTTCTCTTCTTTATGAGTCTTGTGCTTCTAACCCAGCTCAGACTCTGTGACCTTCACGGACATTGACCTCCTCATTGGAAAAGTGGAAAAAATAGAGAAAGCCCCCTCCTGCCTGCCTCCCAGGGCTGCCATGAGGCTCAGGATGACAGGAACCAGAGCACTTTGTCATTTGCAATGCATGACATGAATGCAGGCTGTTGATCTAGAAGGCGTCAAGGTGATGACAAGCATTCGTGTAGTCACCGCATCTGTTCAGTAGTGAAAAGGTATCACAAGAATGGTGACCACTTGGCTTGGGCGCAGAGAGCAGTGCTGGTGGCCAAGCTTGAATGAGAGGCTGCAGTGCTAACTTCTCCTTTGCTGTCATTCCCGTTTTCTTTTATCTTAAGCTGACGACAAAGGTAGCCACTATCCTGACTCCCAACACTGTGGGTTTATATTTCTTGTTGTTGAACTGTATGTAAATGAAATCATGCAGTATTCCATTGCTCTAATATACCATCGTTCATCTGTTCTGCTCTTGACGGGCATTTGGGTTGTTTCCAACGTGGAACTAATGCAAATAGTATTTCATGAACTTTCTTGACAATGTCTTTGTGAACACATACACAATTTTTTCGCTACATACTTAGGATTCGAATTGCTGGGTATTAGAATGTGTGTGTCTTCAGTTTTAGCAAATACTGCCAAAGTTTTCCAAAGCTGCTGAACCAAGTTAAAATCTCATTCTCAGCATCCAAGAGGACCCATTGTGCCCCATTGTTGCCAGTGAGCGGTGCTCTCTGTCTTCTTCATTCTACCCATTCTGGCTGCTGTGTCAAGGTATCTAATGGTGGTTGTAATTTGCCTTCCCTGATGACTAAAGAAGCTAATCACCTTTTCATATGTTTGCTAGCCATTTAAACATTCTCTTTTATGAAGTGTCTCTTCAAGACTTTTGCCCATTTTTCTACTGGGTCTTTTTCTTAATTGATCTATAGGAGTTTTTTGTTATTTTAAATCATGTTTTGGATACAAACACTTTGTTGGTTATACACATTACAAATCTCTTATGTATTGCAAATATATTCTTGTGTTTTTACAGTTGCGTTTTGGTAAACAGAAGTTGTTAATTTTGGCCAGGCACAGTGGCTCATGCCTGTAATCCCAGCACTTTGGGAGACTGAAACAGGCAGATCACGAGGTCAGGAGATTGAGACCATCCTGGCTAACACGGTGAAACCCCGTCTCTACTAAAAATACAAAAAATTAGCCAGGTGTGGTGGCAGGCGCCTGTGGTCCCAGCTACTTGGAAGGCTGAGGCAGGAGAATGGCATGAACCCGGGAGGTGGAGCTTGCAGTGAGCCGAGATCACACTACTGTACTCCAGCCTGGGTGACAGAGCGAGACTCCGTCTCAAAAAAAAAAAAAGTTGTTAATTTTAATATGGTATAATTCATTAGTTTTCTTCCTTTATGGTGAGTCCTTTTTGTGTTCTGTTTAAGAAATCTTTGTCTAACTTCATTCTTCTTTTCTTTGATGGTTAGAAAAGTTTCATGAGAAAGCCCTGTCTATAAAACCCATACCAAACAGTTGACACCACCTTCTTCCACTTTCTCCTGATGGAGCAGTCATTTCTCCTAATCCCAAGCGCTCCTGTCCCATAAATTCTCCCCCTGGGTCAGCCTTGTCTTGTGAGCACATGTCCACACACGGACGCCACACTCTCAAAGAGCTCGCAGGTCAGAGTGCATGGAATCAAACGTTTGATGAGGTGCAGTTGGTCTTTATGGGACCAGCTGTGCTGCACTGGGGCTCTCATCTTTTTACCATTCCTTTGAGGGGTGAGCACTCATGGGAGCATGCAGGCTTTTCTGAACCCCATGCGCAGTATTCCACTTGAGCCATCCACTTCCTAAAGGGCACAGATCAGCTCCGACAGACGTGAAAATGAGAAGGAGCTGTGGGCTTTTCTTAGCTCTTTAAAAGCTCCCTCCAGCTCTGCTTTCCTTCCGTTTCTCTTATTTTTATCCCTTCAACTTCTAAAACTTGTTTGATTTTAGACAGCACAGTTGTGTGTCTATTCTATGCAGATGTTTGAGATTACTTGGAGAGCAGACCTCTAAACTGAGCACCACACCCTTTGCAAACCACACGGTGACCACCCTGCACCAGCTGCAGGAGCCCCTTGACCTCCATCCTGCTCAGTGTGAAGCAGCAGGTCCCTGGCCACAGCCTGGAGGGTGAGGTCTTCCTGCTTCAACTTGGGCTGTTTAGCCATGATTGGGTTTGTCGTCCTGGAATCACTGCATCTTCACAAGATCTTTAAGTACATCTGTTCTCAATTTTCAGACTGTGAGGCCGGGATTTGGGTGCAAGTAGTTTATCTGGGAAGTGATCCCAGGAAGCACTGTGAGGGGGTGAGGGAGAGAGCAATCAAGAAAGGTGCAATCATGAGTAAGTGACTGCTGTCAGCAGCGGGGCCATCCCCCCAGGACCCTCTGAAAGGCGTGTAGAACTTGCCTCGGTATCATCTCCCTGTCCCCCAGGCGGGTGGGGAGTTACCCAGCTCCTGTCTCCTATGGTTGAGGTCACTGTCTGCATGTGGTTCCTTCAAGGGAGGACACTGGCTGTGTCTGCTTTCATGATTTTGATAAATTGTCTCCTTCTGAGCACTTTGTCAACGCCCAGATTTCCTAATGATACAATTGGGAGTCTGTGTGTTTAAATGCCAATTCCTGTTTTAGTGGAATTATTTTAATTGTATATTTGTAGATGTTCTGGAAGTTCTGTGGTGAAATACTATAAAAAATTGCGCACAGCTCAGCTAAGCTAGAAACAGGTGACTGCAGGGAGAACAGAAGGTTGCCCCTGTAACCCTGTTGGGGTACCAGCCCTTCATGGGCTGTCATTTCTTGGCCTCACAATGGTTGCATACCCATCTGGCCTTGACTTCAGAGCTGCCTCTTCCAGCAAGCCCTCCCTGATGAGGTTTGGTTAGATCTTTTTGCTGTGTCTCCTAGACAGCCCCTGGGTATCTGCCTCACCCCTCACTGCTGTAAATGGAAGATATCTGTGTGCTCATCACTCCTGGGAGGCAGGGGCTGCTGCTCCTGGCCGGGGCTGTGCCTCTGACATCTCCCAGGCCCTTGGTGGTTGTTGGAGCTGTTGAACTGAATTCCGTGAGACAAGCCCTCCTAGGAGTAGGTGCACAGAATTTTGTTGTGCTAAATGAGCCAGTTCAAGTGATGCACTGATATTTTGGACATACAGACTTATGACCCTCTGGCTTCCCCACACGTTTCGAATCCCGAATTTGAAACAGTGGTGGGGCCACACCTCTGACCCCAGCTGTGACCTGTGAGTGTGGGTGTTCTCCACAATTATGGTTCCTTTCCTTGTCCTGCAGCATCTGATGTGCGCTGGACTGTGGTGCCTGGTAGAAGGAGACACGTCCTGCAAGACCAAGCTGGACCCTCCCCTGGATGGCACCGAGTGTGGGGCAGACAAGGTAACCTCGGTAACCTCTGGCTTCCCACTGTCCCCAACAGGCAGCTCCACATCTCGCAGGCAACTGGCATCTCTTCTGAAACACAATCTGTTCTCTACTTAGGAGCCCCTGAAACATCCCTCAGGCACCACAGAAATGCCCATGGATCCCACTCCGGGCACAGAATGGTGCCTACGTCACCTCATTCCTTTTTCTTATAAGATACAGGCATCATTTACTTAATATTTTTGTTAGATTAACTCCTTTCATTATGTAAGGAAATTTACCCAAAAGGAACACTTTCACCAGTATATTTTAAATGGAAAAACAACATCACCTGCCATACACAGTAGGCGCTCGTAAAAATAATTCAGTGAGAACAGTATTATCCAATTCTAGCTAAATGTTGAGAGAATGAGCCTGTTCCTCGTGCAGGAGAGATGGGGAGGTGTTAGAGAGAAGGGATGTTCAGGACCTGCAGCCGCAGGACCTCTCTCCAGTCTTCTTGCAAGAATTGAAAGAGTTGAAAAGGAAGTCAAGTTTTGCTCTGATGCCGTGATTGGGAACCACAAAAATCACATCTAGCACCTCAGGGTATGTGCTCTGCACTTGGAGAAATTGTTTTATAGGACTGGCCTTGAGTGATCCTCAGAAAGAACCAAGGTTCCCTCACGTGGAGCTGGCTGTGTCATCGCCAAGCAGCAAACCCAACTCTCAAGTTCAAAACCTCAACGGGGACATGCCGCCTCCCGGCAAGAAACGCACTCACGTCAAAGTTTGCAGAAGCGCAGGTCTCTTCGTGAGCCATGTGGATTAATCCTTTTCCTGGGATTGAGAAAATCCCAGTGGGGCACATCCATCTGAAAGTCGAGGGCAAAATCCAAACCCTACAGGGATATGAGTGTCAGTTTGAGTAAGTTAGGCATGTCACTAAAATTAGCAAACATGCAAACCCTGAAATAGACTGTACTTTTATGTAAATTTAGCAAATGGGTTGTTGGCAGCATGGCATTTTGGGGCCTGGCGGGCTGGAGTGAGCAGCTTTGCTGAGTGCCTGGGCCCCGGCCCTCCCCGCTGTGTTTCAGTGGTGCCGCGCGGGGGAGTGTGTGAGCAAGACGCCCATCCCGGAGCATGTGGATGGAGACTGGAGCCCGTGGGGCGCCTGGAGCATGTGCAGCCGAACATGTGGGACGGGAGCCCGCTTCCGGCAGAGGAAATGTGACAACCCCCCGTAAGTCCCCTGACCGGCCATACCCCAACGTGCCACGATTGGAGTTTCCCACCAGCAGCTCTCGCTGCCTCACACAAAGCAGGGTCTGTCTCCTGCTGAGCATTAGAAGACAAAATGAAACCGAGCCAAGGTCCAGGGTGCAGGGGCCTCCTGTGTGTCAAATGACATCTCAGCTTAAATTGCTCTTTCTGTGAACATGGCTACAGTAGAGTCTGGGATGAGCTGACTTCCTCATTCCTTCCCTGGGCCCCAGTGGAAAGGTTTTTGGAGACGGCTGTATTACAGTTCCTCCAGCCTGCCCGTGGTTTACCAAGGCTGGGGTCATTCCACACTGGCTGGCTGCTGATGTGGGGGCAGCCTGGTGGGTCATGAGTCACAGAGTATCTGGGTTCAGCTGTCTTCCTCATCCTAATATTTTTCATGGGTCCTCCTATAACTATTAGGAACAAAGTGTTTAGTTTTTTTCTCTTCGGCTTCTTTTTATTGACTCTAATGACACCATAACCTTTCCTGTTCACCTTTGTACATTTGTTCCACGAAACTCAGGGATCGATTTTGGGCTCAATGATGATAATTCCATCACCACAGATTTTTCCCTTGTCTTCTTGAAGTTTCCCATTTCTTTCTTTTTTTTTTTTTTCATACTTTAAGTTCTGGGGTCCACATGCAGAATGTGCAGGTTTGTTCCATAGGTATACACATGCCATGGTGGTTTGCTGCACCCATCAACCCATCACCTATATTAGGTAATTCTCCTAATGTTATCCCTCCCCTTGCCCCTCAACCCCCTGACAGGCCCCAGTATGTGATGTTCCCCTCCCTGTGGCCACGTGTTCTCGTTGTTCAGCGCCCACTTACGAGTGAGAACATGCGGTGTTTAGTTTTCTGTTCTTGTGTTAGTTTGCTGAGAATGATGGTTTCCAGCTTCATCCATGTCCCTGCAAAGGACATGAACCTGTCCTTTTTTATGGCTGCATAGTACTCCATGCTGTATATGTGCCACATTTTCTTTATCCAGTTTATCATTGATGGGCATTTGGGTTGGTCCCAAGTCTTTGCTATTGTGAATAGTGCCACAATAAGCATACGTGTGTGTGTGTCTTTACGGTAGAATGATTTCTAATCCTTGGGTATATACCCAGCCATGGGATCGCTGGGTCAAATGAAGCTTCCCATTTCTTACCATTTCTTTTAATGATCTGTTTTATGCCTTGTGAGTCAGCAGTTGCAGCACATCAATTTTGAAAACAAGTTCTAAATAATGACTATAAAGAAATCCCCACAATTAAGTCCTGTTGATGGATAATTAGCAAATGCTTTTTAAACATTTAAACATTTAACTTTTAAACTTTTAAACATGTAAACATTTTAGCAAATATTTAAAAATTCTGATGCCCAGGTCATACCCCAGACTGATCAGATCACAGAGCACTAAGGGTGGGACCCAGGAATTGGATATTTTATCTTCCCAGGTGACTCCAACAGCAGCCAATGTTGGAACCTCTGGATTAAAGGAAGGATTATGCTCCTAGTTTAGTCGGTGACAGGAACACCATTTTCCCAGCAATATTATAAGAATTGCCATTACGTATTAATTATGTCTTATTAAAACATTTCCCTCTAGCACCCAGCAGAGTGCTGGGCACATAGTAGGTGTTTAGTCTGTTAGGAATGACTTTTTTTTTTTTTTTCTTTTTGGGATGGAGCCTCACTCTGTCACCCAGGCTGGAATGCAGTGGTGCAATCTTGGCTCACTGCAACCTCTGCCTCCCTGGTTCAAGTGATTCTCCTGCCTCAGCCTCCCAAGTAGCTGGGATTACAGAAGTGCGCCACAACTCCCAGCTACTTTTTGTATTTTTAGTAGGGAAGATGCGGTTTTGCCATGTTGCCAGGCTGGTCTTGAACTCCTGACCTCACGTGATCCGCTCCTTCTGCCTCCCAAAATACTGGGATTACAGGCGTGAGCCACTATGCCCAACCCAGGAATGACTTCTTAATTAAGGGCATAGATGGGTAGATGATTAGAAACCCTGTTTAGCTAAATGGTGGGAAATTAATAGGTGGTTGCAGTTTTTGCATTACTCTGTGTTGAAGTTAATAGTTTGGCCTCTGGCCCCATGGAGAGAGGGTTGGGTTTGGAGTCATGGCATTGGGCCTGACCTTGTTGGTTAATGGTCACGTGACCTCAAGACTCTTCTGTTCCCTGGCCTTAGTTCTGCCCACTAGAGGGAGCTGACATGGTAGAGTGGGAAGAGCCAGGCTTCAAAGCTAAGACAGACAAATCTTCAAATCTTCAAATCCCAGCATGACGACTTTTTTTTTTTTTTTTTTTTTTGAGACGGAGTTTCGCTCTTGTTGCCCAGGTTGGAGTGCAATGGCGCAATCTCGGCTCATCACAGCCTCCATCTCCCGGGCTCAAGTGATTCTCCTGCCTTAGCCTCCCGAGTAGCTGGGATTACAGCCATGCGCCACCACACTCAGCTAATTTTGTAATTTTAGTAGAGACGGGGTTTCTCCATGTTGTTCGGGCTGGTCTCGAACTCCTGACCTCAGGTGATCTGCCCGCCTTGTCCTCCCAGAGTACTGGGATTACAGGTGTAAGCCACTGTGCCTGGCTGCCAGCATGACTTCTTATAGCGCTGACGGCTGTTACTTGTCTCTTCATCTAAAACTTGGAAGAATTCATGGGAATGCTCAGAAAGTCCTTGGCGTGTATTTAATAAGCAGCCCCTCTTGTTACTAGCACTCATAGAAGAACGGGGATGGTACCAGTTGCCTTTCCCTGCCTAAGGCTTTGTTAAGTGCAGAGAGAAATTGGCAGGGGTTGTGGTTGTCATGGGTGCTCCACGTTTGTGATTGGAGTTTGTGGGTCCTAGTGGAAGACTGGTCTTCTTAGCACGTTATGTATCTCTTAACAGGTAGCACCCAGTAAACATCATAGCAGGAGGATATCAGAACCTCTGAATGCCTGAAGTAGCCAGTGTCCTGAGACTGTCAACATTTAAATTGTCTCTAGGCGAGGGCAACACTTGCAAGAATAAGCAGTTATCAATGCTATGCAAATGCCGTAGGTGCCTCTTTGAAGGGAACTGGTGTTGTCCGCCTTCTTGGGATGACATGAGCTAGGGCTTCCCCAGCATTGGTAGCCCGAAGACAAGGCTTTCCAGAGCTTTTTGCCTTCATGTCTTGGCGGGACCCCTGCCACCATCTGAACTGCTTCCTGCCCTGCCCACCCATGGTTGCTGTGGGCTACCACAGGGGCATTTTGCTCTGGGAGGACCCTAAACACCACCCATTCAGACAGCTGCGTTAGTATACTCTCGCTGGCCTGCCCTGCCATGAGCTTTCTAGTATTGGGATTCTCACCCCATTCCTCCAGGCCCCGTGGCCCCGGGAGAGGGGCTGTTCTGTAAATCACAAAGTTGTGAAAATCTTTCACTCTTCTTCTTCATCAGGTCCTCCCTCTGCCTCGCCATGATAGTCATGGCTGTTCTCTTCCTTGCCTTTTCCTGTATGTTATCATTGAGGAATGGGAGAATTTGCAGGGCCTCGGTGCACAGACAGCTGAGGGTTTGTGGGTCTCAGCACATCGGATTGTTGTAGTCATCGATGTACCTTCACCTCCAATCTCTGTTGTCCAGCAGCGTCATCCTGTGGGGCAGGGTGATGGCAGAAGGAACAGAAAGAGCCTGCAGCATTCTCACTCCTCCCAGCCGCACGCCCTTTCCTGGTGAAGCTTTTCCAACATGAAGCCTTCAGTAAACCTGGCCAGGGCCTGAACTCTGCTAGGTGTGGGCCTGCAGTGAGAAGCAAAGACAGATAAAATCCCTGCCTACCGGCAAGGGATGCAGTCCCACCAACTCCTCTTGGTTCTCTCCCAGACACTTCAGACAGGACCCTTTCTAAACTGGGACCTCTACTCCTAGCTCACCTCTCCCCTCTCAGTAAATAGCACCACCATCCTTGCATTGCTTGAGTCCAAAGCCCCTGAGTCCATGCAGCTTCCTCTTACATCCTTTCTGCCTCCTCCACGTCTGGTCATGAGAAGGGTGGTGAATGCAGCAGACCTGCACCATGCGCCGGGTTCCCTTAGGCATTTATGTAGGAAATTATTGAATGCAGCCCTGTGGGAGAGGTATTATTTTTATCTTCATTGTACAGAAAAACTGTTTCAGGGGGCCGAGCCCAGTGGCTGATGCCTGTAATTCCAGCACTTTGGGAAACTGAGGCAGGTGGATCACCTGGGGTCAGGAGTTCAAGACCAGCCTGGCCAACATGGTGAAACCTTGTCTCTACTAAAAGTATGAAAATTAGCCAGGTGCAGTGGCGTGTGCCTGTAATCCCAGCTACATGGGAGGCTGAGGCAGGAGAATCGCTTGAACCTGGGAGGTGGAGTTTGCAGTGAGCTGCGATCACACCACTGCACTCCAGCCTGGGTGACAGAGTGGGACTCCATCTCAAAAAAAAAAAAAAAAAAACAAGAAAAATACAAACAAAAAAAAAAATAGAATCATATTGAAGTTTGGTAACTTGCCCAAGGTCACACAACGAGGCAGTGGCAGCCCAGATTTGGAGCCCAGTTCTAGAAACCGGAAGTCCAAAATCAAGGTGTCAGCATAGCTGCTTCCTTCTTGAAACTCCAAAGGTGAATCCATTTCGTGGCTCCCGGCAACCCTTGGCCTTCCCTGGCTTGGAGGCGCATCATCTCCATCTCTGCCTCTGACTTCACGTGGTCTCTTCTCTGTGTGTCCTCTCACCTTTTCCTCCCTTAGAAGAACACTTGTCATTGGATTTAGGGCCCACCCAAATCCAGGACGGTCTCATCTCCAGATCCTTAGCTTAATTACTAAGTCTGTCAAGACGCTTTTGCCAAATAAGGTCTCATTTGCAGGTTCCAAGTGGACCTATCTTTTGAGGCCAAGGGGAACCCCCATTCAGCCCCCTGAAGCCTCGAAGCCTCCTTTGTGCTCTCAGCCACAGCATTCCAACCCCAGGACCCTCCTCAGTGCCGTCTTCCCCTTCCTGAACTTGCCTTTTCCCTTCTTTGGGTTTTAATGTAAATGTCTTCTCAAGAGGTCTCTGTCCCTGACAGCCTGCTTAAAATGGGGTGCTGCTTAACTCTCCCTCAGCACCTCTTCCTTATGTTACAGGTGTTGCAACAGCTGTTATTGTTGTTACGTATTTGCTCACTTGTTTTGACTGTGTCCTCCCCACTGGCCTTTGAGCTGAGCTGTGTGCAGGCCCAGGACAGGCCGCACCTGTTTGGACACCATGCTGCCTTCTGTGCCTACAGCAGAGCGGCCACTCCATAAAATGTGCTGACTGCCTTCCAGCCTGGACGTGCACTTGCTCCAGAAAACCAATCTCTCTGCAATACCAGTGCCTCCAAAACACATCCCTAATATCATTTTTTCACTGAAATACAAAGGTGATCATCAACGATTAGGCCAAAAGTGGCAGACCACCAGGAAGGCCTCATGCCCTTGTATCATCTCCCCTCGCTGAGACCCAGATGCTATAAATGGCCACATGAGGCCCATCTGTCACCTGTTGTGCCTGCTCTTCTCCAGCAAGGTGGCAGCTCACAGCCTGGGGTGCTCGGCATCACCTTGAGAACAAGCTTCAACACAGAACCCAGCCTTGTTTTTCCCCAGTAAGAGAAGGGATACGTTTTTGCTCCTATACTATTTGCACCTTGGTAGTCTGTTCGATCTTTCGCAGTGGCAGTGTAGCTCTGTTTTCTGTTGTGAATGAAAACAACATGCTCCTTTTTCCCATGTAGTTTTCTATGGAGTTTCTCGCCTCCATGGATCCAGCCCAGGTGAATGGGAAGAGGTGGGACAGGCCTTGGGTGGGTGGGTTACCAGCCGTCTCGGGGACTTCCCAAAGAGATGCAGGACGTGGGCGTGTTTTATGAAGTCCAGGCTGCAGCCTCCAGCCTGCTTCTGCAGGATGCCCTGATGTGATGGTTACAAAGCGCAGCTGACCAGGGCCTCGGAGCCAAGCTCTGACGAAAACAACGTCCTCTCCCCGTCTCACTCCTTAAATCACCAGGCCTGCTGCCTAGAGATTTCACAAGGATGTCCCAAACTCACTGCTATGTAGGTCTCAGGCTTGGAACACTCCCACGACCCGCTTCTCACCCCCTTCACTTTATATTCCTGGCTCCGCTCCCTGTCTTCTGCAGCTGGTTTATTCACTGTCCAAAAATACTGGCAAGAGAGTCCCCCCACACACAATTATTTTTTTTAGTCTTGGTCTTCACAGCTCTTGGAATTTTTATTTTTTGCTAGCTGATGTGGAGGCCTTAGGGACCATCCGTGTTTCCAAACCAACTTCCTAGGCCCGTCCTTTCCTGCTATAATTTATGTTGCTGTTGGTGGGAGTTACGTCAAAAGACTACAAGGTAGAAAATGCATCTCTAATTTACCTTCTGTTACCCCTGGACAGTTTGTGTGTGGGGAAGAGCTGGAGAGGGAGGGGAGAGAAAGGCTCAGATGCACTTGTGTGAAAAGCCAGCTGTATCCCAGCAGATGCAGCACGGGCAGGTGAGTGGAGTGCAGAGCTGGGACACAGCAGGGTCACTATGAGGTGCAGCCCATGTGCACCAGAAAGGGAGAGGAAGGCAGCTAGCCTGCTAAGACGGCGGGAGGACGGCTGGTGTAAGGGTATGTGCCTGTAATTGGTTTTTGCTTCCACAGTGAAACCCCATCTGTGTGCTTTCGATGTGCCAGCAATCTGGCATTCATATGGATAATTTTTAAAAATTTAAGTATTCTACACTGAAGCATAAGTTACATGTGTTACTTGGACACTTTTCAGAGGAGGCCTTAAAACTGGGATGTCTGCTGCCCTGAGGGTGCGTTAGCACCTGGGCAGCACTTCTGAAACCCTATGGCTTTGCCCTGCTCCCTTCTCAGAGCTCACAGAGCCAGGGCTCACCAGGGCAGGGACCAGAACTGCCAGCTTTCTACTGAGCACCCTGTGTCTCTGGATGGTGAAGCTGGTCCGAACTGCTGTTGTGACTTTATCTTCTGGTCTGTCTTCATTTAATACCGCAAACCTGAAAATAAAAAGTGGCATCTTTCTCTTCCAGCCTATCTTGATTCTACTTGTCCATCCACTCTCAAAGAAAGGGGCAGATGTTCTGCCACGTGATCCTGTTGACCTCAGCAAACCTTTGCTGCTTCTCTGCTCTGCGCTTGTGTCTATCAAGGCACTGAGGACTCCACTTCGGCAGGAGATGGTCCTTGTTCTGCAGGCGCTTGGGAAATTTGGGGGTAGAGCTCACCTTTCTCTCCACGCTTTCAGTTTCTCACCAAAGCCTCTCTACTTCACTCTTTTGCTTATTTTTAAACAAACTTATGAAGGTAGAATATACAAAGAAGCCCAGCTCCGTGCACAGTATTGCTCATCACGGTCGAGCATGTGTGTTGGGGCGCATGTGCAGATATGTGTCAGTGCGGTAGGAGGGCAGTTGCTGGCCCCTGGACGTGCGCATGTGTGACCACATAACAGCTGCCAGCTTTGCAGAATGGCTGTGCCATCTCCATTGCCGTGGCTGTGGTGGCTTTCTACTTGCCCATGTCCTCACTGACACCAGTGTTGTCAGTAATTCTCACTGGTTTTGGCCGTTCTGATGCGTGTGTAGCAGTATCTGGCTGGGGAATTGGTACTTTCCTCATCAACAGTGAGCCATTTGGATATCCTTTTCTTGTGAAGTACCCATGCAAGCCATTTGGTTTTGTATCTAAGTTTCTATTTTATTCATGTTTAGGAGTCATAGAACAGGCCTGGCACAGTGGCTCATGCCTGTAATCCCAGCACTTTGGGAGGCCAAGGCAGGTGGATCACCTGAGGCCAGGAGTTCATGAATAGCCTGGTCAACATGGTGAGACCCCATCTCTACTAAAAATACAAAAAAATTAGCCGGGCATGGTGGCACACACCTGTAATCTTAGCTACTCAGGAGGCTGACCCACAAGAATCACTTGAACCCAGGAGGCGGAGGTTGTAGTGAGCTGAGATCTTACCACTGCACTCCAGCCTGGACGACAGAGCAAGACTCTGTCCAAAAAAAAAAAAAAAAAAAAAGTCCTAGAACAGAAAAACTAGAAACTATTGATTGATAGTAAAAATTCAAATTAAAAGACCCATCACACCCCGATGACTGGTCAGTGAGTCAGGCTCTCCTTCAGGCCTCGTGGTGGCCGATGAGCAGCCCCTCCCACAGGCAGAGGCGGGGCGTCTGTTCCTGCTGGGTCCTGCTGGGTCCAGGAGCTCTTGCACGCTACATTTCTTCTCTCCACCTCTTGCTCGTCAGCCAAGTGGTTATGTCGCCTGTTGGAGTGTTGATTTCCTCGCCCAAAGGGTGCAGTCAGGAGCACCTTCTGATTCTGTGTGTGGATTGCATGAAGTAATGGTTAGAAGGGCCAGCAAAATGGGGGCCCTCTGGGCGTGTCAGCTGTTTTATGATCACTCTTTATGTGACAGTGCCTCTTGCCTTGAAGTTTCTTCCCGGTCCTCAGGGATCGGTCCTCATTTCAGGATGAGATTGCGACTTGCTGGCTTTCCCCTGGAGGCCTCACGGGACCTCGGAGCCTTGCCATGGAGCCCAGCAGGCCTGCGCCTTCCTGCCCTCACAGGAGAGGCTGAGGGAAAGACCGGACCCGCCTTCAGCTCCTGGGAAGGGATAACTCTATCATGAATCTCTTACATTAACTGTTCTTTATTTTAGCCCTGTCAAGCTGGCTTTCTGTCATTTTAGTCTCCCTAGATGTGTTTTGTTTTTCTCCTTACTGCGTAGCTCAGAGCAACTTCCAGAGTGAGTGAGAGCCCTGCCCTCTGCTCCTGAGACTGTGTGAGGGTGGTCTCTCCAGTTGCTTCTGGGGATTTGGTCCCCTGCTTCACTCGCTGGCCCTGCACACTGTCTGCTGAAGCCCCCGTGTCCACACAATTCAGGCTTCATCCAGCCAGCCCAGTGTGGGGTCCTTGGGAAAGTTGGGGCCTCCTTTGAGTCCTCCCCCAGAACTTCTGTCAGGAAGCCATCTGTGGAAACTGCCAGCCACACCCTCCCCCACGAGGATTCTCCTTCTGTCTTCTCTGTGCCACAGATGGAGGGTGCCTCTTTCTGTTGTCTCAGGACCAAGGTGCAGTTGACGCTTGAACAGCCTGGGTTTGAACTGTGCAGGTCCAGTTATACATGGGTTTTTTTTCTGTCTCTGCTGCTCCCGAGACAGCAAGACCAACTCCTCCTCTTTCTCAGCCAACTCAGCGTGAAGATGATGAGAAGGAAGGCCTTTACGATGACCCACTTCCACTTAATGAGTAGGAAATATATTTTCTCTTCCTTATGATTTTCTTAATAACCTTTTCTTTAGCTGACTTTACTATAAGAATATAGTATAAAACACATATAACCTACAAAACGTGTTAATTATGTGATCAGTAAGACTTCCGGTTGATAATAGGCTATTAATAGTTAATTTGGGGGGTGCTAAAAGTTATATGTGGATTTTCTACTGCATGTGAGGGGTCAGCATTTCTAACCCCCACATTGTTCAGAGGTCAGCTGCACATGCAGGAGGCTCTCGCTGATGTTACTATAGAGGCCCCGTGTTATAGAGACAGTCATAAAAAATGAAGGAGTGCATGTGGGGTCCTGCCACATAGCAATTGGGGATTATTTAGGTAGAAAATTGTGTACCTGGTGGATTACTTCTCTCCTTTCTCATGTTGTTCAAAATAATGACTTAAAACTGAAGAAAATCAGTTCCTTTGGTCATATTTTTTAATCAGGGAAAGTTCAAGGAAATATTAGCTATAGCAGGTGGCTGGAGTAAGGGGAACTTACTAAGAGGTAAAGAGAACTCTAAAGAATACAGGAAGAGCAGATGCAGGTAGCATCCTGTGTCTTTAGGTCTGAGGCAGAGCACCCAAGGAAGGAACAAATCTGTATGACAGTGACCCACACACAGCTACTGTGAAGGACAGACAGTAGCTGCTACCACAGTTTTGTCCAGGGGCGAAATTCCTTGGACCTTGTTAGAGAGGGTGCATCCGGGGCCCACTGAATGAGGGAGAGGCTTGTAGAGGTTCTGGACTGGTGGAACTCTCTGGGAAGCCACACTTAGGATGTCAGGGAAAGGTTCCAAGGGAAGAAACTGCATCTCCAACCAGGATAGGAATCTATCCAAAGAGTTGGTGTGCTTAGAAGCTTACCCACTGGAGTACAGGAGAATGCTGTACACAGGGAGGTGGAATGCATCACAGGCCACTAAAGAAGCATGCTGAGAGAAGCCACATACCAGGACCAGGGAGAAAAGCCTGTTCCTCCTCCATTCAGGTTACATCTAGTATCCTTTCATTTGAACTTGAAGGACTCCCTTTAGCATTTATTGTAATGCAGGTCCATTGGTAACAAACTTTCTCCATTTTTTGTTTATCTGGGAACGTGTTAATTTCCACCTTGATTTTTGAGGGACAGTTACATGGATATAGAGTTCTTGCTTGACGATTCTGTTCTTAGGCACTTTAAGTATATAAGCACACTTCTTTCTGGCCTTCAAGGTTTCTGGTGAGAAATTGGCTAATAATCTTGTTGAAGATCCCTTGTATGGGATATGTCACTTCTGTCTTGGTGCTTTCAAGATTCTCTCTTTGTCTTTTGGCAGTTTAATTATAATGTGTCTTAGTATGGGTCCTTGTATCCTACTTGGAATTTCTCCAGCTTCTTGGATTTATAGAGTCATGTCTTTCTTTACATTTGGAAAGCTTCAGCCATTATTTCTTGAAATAATCTCTTACCCCTTTCTCTCTTTTTTCTCCTGAGACTTGCTTAGTGCATACCTTGATCCACTTGATGGTGTCCCACAGATGATCTCTGCTTACTTTTCTACATTTTTTTTTCTTTTTACTTCTCAGATTCAGCAATTTCGATTGTCCTATATTCAAGTATGCTAATTCTTTCTTCTGCCTGCTAAAATCTTCTCTGAACTGGTGGATTTTTCATTTCAATTCTTATACTTTTCAATTCCAAAATTTATCTTTGTTTCCTTAACTTCCATATCTTTATTCTCATTTTGTTTATAGATGGTCTTCCTGTCTTTATCTGTGCCTTCATTTGGTTCCTGAGCATTTTTAAGACAGTCATTTTAAAGTATTTGTCTAGCAAGGCCAACATCTGGATTTCCTCAGGGACAGTCTCTGCCAATACATTTTGTTCTTTTGAATGAACCATACTTTTCTGTTTGTATGCCTTGTGATGTTTTCATTAAAAACTAGACATTCAAATCTTAGAATGCAGTAACTCTAGAAATAGATTCTACCCCTTCCCCAGGGTGTTTTGTTTTGTTTTGATTTGTTTTATGATTTAGTGGTATCTCTGGATCAGGAATCAACCTGAAGTGAAAGCTTAAGATCTTATCAGGTCTTTTTTGAACCTGTATCTTTTCCTAGCCATTCCTGGTGGCTTTCTAAGTTCTCCTAGATGAAGTTGGTTTTAAATGTCTTTGTGCTTAAATGTCTGGCTCCTAAAAGGATAAAGGGGGGAAATCCCCTGGAAGCCACTTCACCTGGTGGAGGTTACAGCAACGTCAGCCACCTTCTGCATCCGCACCTTAACAACTGAAAGTAGCAATCAACAGTCAGAACACAGAAACCAGATATTTGCAAGATAAGGTTCTTACTGCTCACCCTGACTCCAGAAAGTTGCAACAGGAGCACAGACATAGCTGCCTGCCTTGGGGGTGAAGGATGGGCAGTAACTGTTACCACACTAAAGGCTGAAATTGAGCAAAATTAACTGAAATTGACCTGGCTTTCCCCTGAAAGCTGCAAGCTTTCAAGTAGACTGCAGAGTTTTAATAGTTTCTTCAGATAATTTTTGCCAGTATGGTTATTGTCTGGATGGAGAAATGGATTCCTGGTGCTTCCTCCTCAGCTCTTTTCCCTGACATCATTCCCTCTGTTGGTCATTTTAAGATAAGCTCTGATAATACAGTTCACTTCAGTCTAGTGCTTATTGAAGACCATCCTATGGAATGCTCTCTGCTGAGAACACAGAACTCAGATATTTGGAAGATAAGATCCTTCCAGATAGGAACAGGAGGAAGACAGCTCTTCATTCCATAAGGTTGGTGGTAAGCAGCATAGCAGAGACCCAGACAAGATTTGGAGATGCTCCAGGTAGGAAGGAAAAACAGGGCGGAGGTGGCCTCAAAGATGGACAGAGGGTTAGGAGGTGGGAAGTGGGGATTACGGGGCCTGTGAGCTAGATAAGGGGCCACATAGAGACTGCCTGTTGGAGACGTTGTCAGGGAGAAGCAGCAGCATAAGCAGATGTGGAGGGAGGTGTGCCTCCACATGTTAATCACATGTTCACCAATTGCAGTCTATACTCAAGTGTGTAGGAAATGGAGCTTTCTTTATTCTTCTACACGTGTGGTATCCTATGTGCTTCGCCTCCAGACCCACTTTCTTCTGGATCCAGTTCTCTTACATCATACCACATCACATCTCCTCTCCACCTCCTCACTGTCAGGGGTGAAGGTAATTGTTGTACGTGGGTTAGGCAGATGTAAAACTGGAGAAATCAGCTACTGGAAAGGGAGGAAACTGAAGCATAAAAGGAAGCTCAATAACAACTCAGGAAGTTAATCACATGTTCACCAATCGCAGTCTATACTCAAGTGTGTAGGAAATGGAGCTTTCTTTATTCTTCTACAAACCCACCTAATTTGTATTTTTCTACTCCCTTCCAGGCCCTGTTGTGTTCCTCGTGACTTCAGTGTCTGTCCTGCTTTCCCTTAGTCTGCATCTAAGTTCCGCGAGGAGCCTCTGGTCCTTGTGTCGCCCAGTTCCTTAGTTTCCCTGGGGCTGCCATAACAAAGGACCCCCAACCGGGTGCCTTCAACAACCGAAAGTTATTGTCGTACAGTCCTGGAGGCTGGAAGTGCAAATCAGGGTGTCGACAGGGCTGGTTTCTCCTGAGCATTGTGAGGGAGAATCTGTTCCAGGCCTCTCTCCCAGCTTCTGGTGGCTTGCTGACAATGTTTGACATTCTTTATGTGTCTCTCTGCCTCTGTGTGTGTGTGTGTGTGTGTGTGTGTGTGTATCTCCAGATGTCCCTTTTTTATAAGGACACTTCATATTGGATCAGGGGTTCAACCTACTCTAGTATAGCCTCATTTTAACTAATTTTATGTGTGCCCTGTTGGCCCTGTTTCCAAATCGGGTTGCACTCTGAGGCATTAGAGGTTAGGACTTCTGCATAGAGTTTTATAGGGGCCCAGTTCAGCTTGAAACGTTGTGCCATGCTGCATCTGCTGCCTCACTCGTTCCTTCTCTGGTGCCCGCTCGTGGGGACTCACTTATTGCCATGGTGATGTTTCTCCTGCTGATCCATGTGGCTCTTGGGGGCCAGCCCCCCTCTGCTCCTTCCACGCCATGTTCCATGGCACAGGATTTGATTCATTCTGTCTGCCAATGATACCTCGCCCAAGCTGCCTGGGGAGGCTGTCTGAGGCCCCTTCTGCCTAAACACACCATGCAATCATTTCTCTGAAACTGATGCCTCCCTTGCCTTCTAGACAGGAAGCAGAACACAAGGCCCCTCTGTTCTCAGATTCCATAAACCTTCTAGAGGGTTAGCTGTTGCCTAACTTGAAGACCAGCAGAGCTCAGGGCCCCACTATGGGGCCACCAGTAGGTTTAATCTCTCTAGATCTCTTCTTCTTCTGGGGGAGGGAACTGTTTTCTAGTGTATATGAGGTAGACAGAAGTATGAAAACAGACGTATGAAAGGGGCCTTTCTCCTCAGGATATTTTCTCCAAGACATCTGTGTAGACCAGGAGCTGGCAAAAAATAAGGCCTGTGGGCCAAATCTGGCTTACCACCAGGTGTTTATAAAGTTTTATTGGGACACAGCCATGCCTGTTCTTTTACATGTTCTCTCTAGCTGCTTTTGTGCTACAGTGGCAGTTGAGTGATTGGAGACTATCTGGCCCACAAAACCAAAACTATTCACTATCCGGCCCTTCACAGAAACATTTTTTCAACCCCGGCTGTAGACCTTTATGACACAAAAGCCCAAAGGCTTCTTCCCTCTTCTGCTGTTATATCTCTCCCCTAAAGCAACAATCACAGGGTGGCCTTGCTCTCTGAACATGAAAAATGGCAAAGGAAGAAAAAGAAATACACAACATGAAATGGCTAATGTGTCCAGATGACATTTGGCCAACAGGTGTGTGTGATTTGTGGAAATCCATTGAGCAGAACCGTTTGGATGTGTGCCCTTTTCTTTCTTTCATAGACTGAATTTCAATAAAAAGTGCGGGGGGTGGGAGTGGATAAGAAATCTTATTCCATCATGATGACCTTGGCGTCATGGAAATGAATGGAACCATTGAGGTTGCCCAGGTTGCCGAGGACACCCTGGGGCCTTGCAGAAGCACAGGGCAGAGCCATGCTTTGCCAGCCAGGCCCTCACATGTGTGGACTTGGCCAGCGAACACAGCCTGGGATTCCAGAATGGCTTAAAACCCCAGCCTCGGCACAGAGCATCTAGGACCCAAGACCACAGCATTGACCATGTGTGGTCTCACACCTGCCCAGGTAAAGGTAGCACAGCCCAGATCTAACTGGTCTCTACTCAAAGCCCATGAGCAGATGAACTCATTGTTCTTATTCTTTTCATTATAAAGTAAACGAGCTATGTATTTACTCATCCTGAAACTTAACCTCCAGAGTATACCTGGGGGGCATTTAAAGGTCTTCATTTCAGAGAAGACCCCTGCAGAACACACACACTCTCTCTCCAGAAGTGTCCCTCGGGTTTCCAGTGTTACCCATGGCCAAATTTTAAGTTCAGATGAAGGACGCGATGTGTGGATCTTGCCGAACTCATAGTCACTGCCTTCTCTTTCCGTATGACCTTGATTTGCAGTTCTCAGATGCACCTTTCAGAGGCCTCACTTAAACATGCCGGCAGTGTGGGTCTGGGATTGTGGGCATTTGTTCTGTAACAGCAGAGAGGGGCTGGCTTTGGAAACCTTGCCCTGCCCCCTTCCCTTCCTCCTCCTGGCAAGAGAGACGGAAACAGCTGTCCTGCTCTTCAGTCGCACCACCTGGTTAACGCAGACCTTCTTCTTCCTTCTAGCCCTGGGCCTGGAGGCACACACTGCCTGGGTGCCAGTGTAGAACATGCGGTCTGCGAGAACCTGCCCTGCCCCAAGGGTCTGCCCAGCTTCCGGGACCAGCAGTGCCAGGCACACGACCGGCTGAGCACCAAGAAGAAAGGCCTGCTGACAGCCGTGGTGGTCGATGGTAAAGGCGTATGGCATGTCGATCCATGGCAGCCTCCCGTCCTCCCCTAGAAACATAAAAACCACCTAGGGAAGCCGGGGGGCATCCCTTTCCCAAACCAACGCAGCAAGACACTCCAGTCCTCTGCCCAAGTCAGCTGCGGCCCAACTTTGTAAGTTGTGGGGTGGACCTTGAATGACCCAACTCTCTGAGATGTTCCAACTGCAGCTGTTGAAGCAGGCAGCAGGCCAGGTGCATCCTGCAACCCCATTTGTAGCGAGGAGGCTGTGCTGGCATCCTGCCCCTAGCGCCACGTGTGGAGGGACCCAGGACGAGCTGAGGAGACCAAGACTTTACAGGAGCATCCCGGTGTGTGGGTGTGGCTGCTCTCTGGCTTTCCAATGTGGATGCTTCCCTGTATTGCCTCTCCTGGTTTGTTTTGAATTGTCTCTTAATCCTTGGCTAGGATGTTGGGGGACTTTTTAGAATAGTTTACACTTGGGAAAGATGATAATAAGCACAGGTCACATTTTCTTTCCAAGAGCTTTCTCCTGAATCAAGAGGCTCTGCCCCATTGGGCCACTGCAAGCATTTCCAGTAGCTGATGAAGTTCTAGGTGGTGTGTCATGTATACATTTGTAATGTCTGCTTAATTAATGTTCTCAATAGATAAGGACACCCCAGGGCCCGCTTCAGGGTTGTTGGGTTTGTTTGTTTGTTTGTTTTTTGTCACCTAAAACTGTCCTCCTTTAGGAAACAAGACTTTGTGTTATAATGATGACATATGAGCCCGTTTATCGGTATGTCATGTACAAGACGCAAGGTAGCTTTACATACATCGTCTCATTTAATACGCAAAACAAGCTGTGCAGAAGACGAGAGGGAATAAGGTTACAGGACACCTCTAAGCACCTGCAGCTGACAAGAGGCCAGGGCGGGAGCTGACCCCAGTTCCAGAGCAGTTGACTCACAGAAAATAGGCAGTTATTGTCTGGCTGCCAACACTTGAAGAAGACAGACAGCATGACTTCCTGGGTGTGGAGTGAGGGAGCTTGAAGAAGAACCCGGGAAACTGGGCCTGATTTTTAGACAGGCTCAGAAGTGTTTTGCAGAAGAATGAAGTTCTGATGCCAGGTCTTGTGTTTCTTCCCTGTGTTGGGAAGAGCCTTTGAAATCTGCCTGTGGCGTTCTGCTATTGCAAGTTCAAGTGTGCATAGCTGTGTGAAGGTAGGCCCGGGCATCTCTGGAATAGCAGCCTCAGATCTGCAGCTTTTCATCTAACAGCCAGACCCATCCTCTTTGAGCTGATTCGTAAAGCAACATGTGATGCTCTAAATTGTAGCAGATAACACCAGCCCACTCAGATGAGGACTCATTTAAAAGTAGTGGGGAGCCCCTGTCATTGTCCTGTTTTAAAAAGAACACCACCTTCGGGGACCGTGTAATGTAGCTGCGCCATCGGCTCGCCAGCAGAATTCAAGAGAAACACGGCCTTTGCACCCTGACCTTTCCCTGCAGATGAGGGAGAGAAGAGACCTGAGTGCAGCTGGAGCCGTGCACTTGCACACGGGCCTTTGCCTCTCTCCACCTGGCTGTGAGTCGGATGCAGGAGGTGGCAGGAGGCTTCCCGCTGTGTCAGGCACACGCGGACCCCTAAATGGAAGCAAGAGAGCTGCCGTTTGGTTCTCATGAGAAGCAGCCTTGAGTCCGAACCTTCACCTTTCCCCAGCATGCCGGATAAAGATGCTTTTAGACTCTTCTTTACTGTCCGCTCCCACTTTGCAGGAGCAAGAAGAGGTCAGGTCTGGGACAGATTCACGCTCTTCAAATTTCAGCTCGACTTTGTGCACCAAGTTGTTCTTTGTCCTTGGTTGCCTGCTTCAGTTTTCAATGCTCCCGTCTCATTTATTCAACACAGAAATCCCACTGAAATGTCTGTTTTTCCACAGATTTCTCCAAGTCCAGATTACGCTTCTGTTTTCCTTCTGACCGCTTTTGGATGGCTGGACTCTTTCGTTGCCTTATCACCCCAGTGGCTGGGACTTGAGTCTGCCCAGATCCTCCACCCAGGAAGCCTTGCGGTGTGGCTCTTTGGGGAGCTGCTTGGATTGGGAATGTGACCTTTCACCCACTTACTTTCTGTTTCTCTCTGCCTAAGTCCTAAGTTATTGTCACTAGAGTGCCACCGCCTTTGATCTGAAAAGAGCAGCCCTGTTTGGTAAGGACAGCTAGCAGGCAGTATCTCGCGTGTGAAGGAGAGACCCCACGCTCGGGGCTTTGCACAGGTGGCTCGCCACGTCCTGCTCTGGGGTAGAATCGCCCTGACTTCTTGCATCTGCAGTTTCATTTCTCTCGAATACCCACAGAAGCCAGCATTTTTAAAAGGAGCATTTCATCAAGGGTAAAAACAAAATAATAAATGGCCAATTTAGAAGGCAGGAGGGGAATATGGATTATAAGTGTTCCTCTGAAAACTCCATGTATAAAAGGCACAGTTCTAGCTGAGCCGTGATAGGAACGATCCCTGTGGTTGGGCTCCGGGTTCTTCTGAAGCCCATTATGACTGCCCTATTCATAGCAGTGCTATCGCTGCGGAATTCGTTGGCGAGTGACGCACAGTTCAAAAGAAGGGAAGCTGTATTTTTTTTTCTTTTTTTTTCTCTCCCTTTTTTGAAAAAAAAAAAAAAAAAAAAAAAAAAAGAATTCTTGCAGAGGTAGATTTTCCAAGGGAGGATTCAGGACCACAAATCCATCCCACCTCCAAAGGAAGACAAAGACCCTCCTTAGAAAATATTTCTAAGTGGAAAAGCCTTTAGACAAACCCATGAGGTGGCCCCCTGCCAAACCCACCCCGTCTCTGCTTTTCCCGTGGAATCTCATTGAAGTGGAAACCTTCAAGGGTTCAGTCCTCCCTGCCCAGGCCAGCAGGCCACCGGCCCACTGAAGTGTCGGAGAGCTTGGCAAAGGCTGCGTCTGGACGTGGCTGTGCGTTCCCAGCTTCTCCTGCCTGGCACAGCACAACCCCCCAGGTCTGAGCCTCTGTGGGGATGAAGGACGTGATGGTTAGGACTCTGACTACAGCTCCGCCAAGCCAGCTGGGGCTGCTTAATGAAAAGGAGGGAAGCTGCTGCAAAGCTGAAGACGTCAGGACCCTAGCTCCGTGGTCTCTGCAGCTTGCGTTTGGTAGCTACACCCCCATGCACCCACTGCAGACTGGCTTTCTCAGAACTTGTCCATGTACAAGCTGGTAGGGTAGCCCATGGCACCTCTTAGGTAAATCCACATCCCTTATCCAGATCCTTTTGGGCCACATAAAGTTCAAGTTTCAGAGTATTTTGCGTGTTCAAAAGGTAGTAACGGTGCATCCACCAAATATTCGTATCGCTGGTGGGCTCCAGGAAAGCACCCCATAGTCAGTCACGTGGGTCTGTCCACCAGGTGACCTCATTAAGGGGGATAGTGACACTACTGAGAGCTCACATCAGTCCAGGCTGGTTTTGCTGCCAAATGTGTTTGCCACAAATGAAAGAGAACACATGGTTTTCAGAGCTTTTTGGATTTCTGAATTACATATAAGGGAGTGTAGCCTTCTTTGGGATCCATCAACCATGAGCAGACAGGACGTCTCTGCATCTGAATTTCAGTACTGAGTTCCCAGGAAAGAGACGAGGAATGGACCAGCTGTGGGCAGGTGCTCACTGCTGGTCAAATCCACAGAGGCCTGTCCGCCGGGGACTGATGAGGGGGCCAGGGTGGGCAGCTTTGGGAACAGGAGTCTGAGTAGCCTCCTCAGCATGTGTCCACCACAGAGGACCAGGGAGAACTTGGATGAGTGCTGTGATGAACTCAAAATAAAGCAGTGTCTCCACCATACTAAGACCTTCTAACTGCTGGCCTAGAGAGAGAGCAGAGAGACTACTGAGAGCCACGAGTGTCTTCTTCACTGCAGAGGAATGTTCCAAACCTCCAGCGGGCACGTGTGACCACGTGGTTCTCAAGCTTCTGAGCCCATCTTCCCTGCACTGCCTGTGACCTCCTCCAGCCAAGCAGAAGTCCTGATGCCAGGCAGGCCAGCAAGAAGCGAGACCGGCCCCAGGCTTTGCAGCGTCAGTCAGAATTCCATCTCAGCACACACCAGCCATGCAGGTGGCACGTTCCAAGCTTCCTTCCTTCAAGTGTGTGGTTGTATAACTTTTAAGAAAATGTGATCTCCTTCTGTGCTACTGGGGTTGTAAGAGTGTCGATGCTGTGCGCAAAGCTGAATCCCACCACCTCATGTTATTTACTGGGGTCTTGTTCCTGGAGATTAATCTCCCACCTAAGGCAGCCTGGAGGGAAATAGAGAATTTTGAGGGATTCTGAGCCGCCTCCTCACATTTTAAAAACCTTATCCTTTGGGAGATCATGCCATATAGTTTGCTAGAGGTGTGGGTGCCCTGAATTC